>NW_027312037.1:0-63882 GCF_040954645.1 Diabrotica undecimpunctata
TAACGGTTCGTGAGAAAAATTTTCACTTGAATGTCTGTATTTGCTGAAAATTTCGTGAAATTTAAAAGTGTAAATTTAGTTTAGAATTTTAATTATTTCGATTAAGGGTGGCCTGCTGATTAAAAAAATCTAAACACGTTGCAAGAAATTATGCTCCGTTTGACCGAAAAATTGAAAAAACTATAGATTATTGGATTTTTATCAAATTTCGTTAATCGGCTATGTTGGCGTCAATTTTGCTCCGAGAGTCAAGCGAATGAACATTTTCTACATAAAATTGGCCACTCGTTCTTCTGCCATACTCAGAATATTCCTACATCTAACGGTTCGTGAGAAAAATTTCCACTAGGATGTCTGTATTTGCTGAAAATTTCGTGAAAATTAAAAGTGTATATTTCGTTTAAAATTTGAATTATTTCGATTAAGGGTGGCCTGTTGATTAAAAAAATCTACACACGTGGCTAAAAATTATGCACTGTTTTGCCGGAAAATGGAAAAAACTGTAGATTTTTTAATTCGATTTTTCCTCTTTTCCGGCAAACTGGGGTTAAGCGAACAGAAAAAATCACATGCTTGCAATAAGCTGGACCAAGTGCACGTACCGAAACAATAAACAAAATTTTTTTTTTTGGAAAATTTGAAAAAAATGTTTCAAGGGGGTACCCTTGGATTTTTATCGAATTTGGTTAATCGGCTATATTGACGTCAATTTTGGTCTGAGAGTCAAGCGAATGAACATTTTCTACATAAAATTGGCCGCTCGTTCTTCTGCCATACTCGGAATTTTCCTGCATCTAACGGTTCGTGAGAAAAATTTCCACTTGGATGTCTGTATTTGCTGAAAATTTCGTGAAAATTAAAAGTGTATATATTTTTTTAAATTTTAATTATTTCGATTAAGGGTGGCCTGCTTATTAAAAAAATCTGAACACTTTGCCAGAAATTATGCACCGTTTGGCCGGAAAATCGAAACAACTGTAGATTATTGGATTTTTATCAAATTTCGTTAATCGGCTATATTGACGTCAATTTTGGTCTGAGAGTCAAGCAAATGAACATTTCCTACATAAAATTGGCCGCTCGTTTTTCTGCCATACTCGGAATTTTCCTACATCTAACGGTTCGTGAGAAAAATTTCCACTTGGATGTCTGTATTTGCTGAAAATTTCGTGAAAATTAAAAGTGTATATATTTTTTTAAATTTTAATTATTTCGATTAAGGGTGGCCTGCTTATTAAAAAAATTTGAACACTTTGCCAGAAATTATGCACCGTTTGGCCGGAAAATCGAAACAACTGTAGATTATTGGATTTTTATCAAATTTCGTTAATCGGCTATATTGACGTCAATTTTGCTCCAAGAGTCAAGCGAATGAACATTTTCTACATAAAATTGGCCGCTCGTTCTTCTGCCATACTCAGAATTTTCCTACATCTAACGGTTCGTGAGAAAAATTTCCACTTGGATGTCTGTATTTGCTGAAAATTTCGTGAAAATTAAAAGTGTATATTTTTTTTAAATTTTAATTATTTCAATTAAGGGTGGCCTGCTGATTAAAAAAATCTTAACACGTTGCCAGAAATTATTCACCGTTTGGCTGGAAAATCGAAAAAACTGTAGATTATTGGATTTTTATCAAATTTCGTTAATCGGCTATATTGACGTCAATTTTGGTCTGAGAGTCAAGCGAATGAACATTTCCTACATAAAATTGGCCGCTCGTTCTTCTGCCATACTCGGAATTTTCCTACATCTAACGGTTCGTGAGAAAAATTTCCACTTGGATGTCTGTATTTGCTGAAAATTTCGTGAAAATTAAAAGTGTATATTTTGTTTAAAATTTTAATTATTTCGATTAACGGTGGCCTGCTGATTGAAAAAATCTAAACACGTTGCCAGAAATTATTCACCGTTTGGCCGGAAAATCGAAAGAACTGTAGATTATTGGATTTTTATCAAATTTCGTTAATCGGCTATATTGACGTCAATTTTGGTCTGAGAGTCAAGCGAATGAACATGTCCTACATAAAATTGGCCGCTTGTTCTGCTCCCATACTCTTAATTTTCCTACATCGGCTATATTGACGTCAATTTTGGTCCGAGAGTCAAGCGAATGAACATTTTCTACATAAAATTGGCCGCTCGTTCTTCTGCCATACTCAGAATTTTCCTACATCTAACGGTTCGTGAGAAAAATTTCCACTTGGATGTCTGTATTTGCTGAAAATTTCGTGAAAATTAAAAGTGTATATTTCGTTTAAAATTTGAATTATTTCGATTAAGGGTGGCCTGTTGATTAAAAAAATCTACACACGTGGCTAAAAATTATGCACTGTTTTGCCGGAAAATGGAAAAAACTGTAGATTTTTTAATTCGATTTTTCCTCTTTTCCGGCAAACTGGGGTTAAGCGAACAGAAAAAATCACATGCTTGCAATAAGCTGGACCAAGTGCATGTACCGAAACAATAAACAAAATTTTTTTTTGGAAAATTTGAAAAAAATGTTGGATTTTTATCGAATTTGGTTAATCGGCTATATTGGCGTCAATTTTGGTCCGAGAGTCAAGCGAATACACAGTTCCTACATAAAATTGGCTGCTCGTTCTTCTGCCATACTCAGAATTTTCCTACATCTAACGGTTCGTGAGAAAAATTACCACTTGGATGTCTGTATTTGCTGAAAATTTCGTGAAAATTAAAAGTGTATATTTCGTTTAAAATTTGAATTATTTCGATTAAGGGTGGCCTGTTGATTAAAAAAATCTACAAACGTGACTGAAAATTATGCACTGTTTTGCCGGAAAATGGAAAAAACTGTAGATTTTTTAATTCGATTTTTCCTCTTTTCCGGCAAACTGGGGTTGAGCGAACAGAAAAAATCACATGCTTGCAATAAGCTGGACCAAGTAAGTGCATGTACCGAAACAATAAACAAAATTTTTTTTTGGAAAATTTGAAAAAAATGTTGGATTTTTATCGAATTTGGTTAATCGGCTATATTGGCGTCAATTTTGGTCCGAGAGTCAAGCGAATACACAGTTCCTACATAAAATTGGCTGCTCGTTCTTCTGCCATACTCAGAATTTTCCTACATCTAACGGTTCGTGAGAAAAATTTTCACTTGGATGTCTGTATTTGCTGAAAATTTCGTGAAAATTAAAAGTGTATATATTTTTTTAAATTTTAATTATTTCAATTAAGGGTGGCCTGCTGATTAAAAAAATCTAAACACGTTGCCAGAAGTTATGCACCGTTTGGCTGGAAAATCGAAAAAACTGTAGATTATTGGATTTTTATCAAATTTCGTTAATCGGCTATATTGACGTCAATTTTGGACTGAGAGTCAAGCGAATGAACATTTCCTACATAAAATTGGCCGCTCGTTCTTCTGCCATACTCGGAATTTTCCTACATCTAACGGTTCGTGAGAAAAATTTCCACTTGGATGTCTGTATTTGCTGAAAATTTCGTGAAAATTAAAAGTGTATATTTTGTTTAAAATTTTAATTATTTCGATTAACGGTGGCCTCCTGATTAAAAAAATTTAAACACGATGCAAGAAATTATGCACCGTTTGGCCGGAAAATCGAAACAACTGTAGATTATTGGATTTTTATCAAATTTCGTTAATCGGCTATATTGACGTAAATTTTGGTCTGAGAGTCAAGCGAATGAACATTTCCTACATAAAATTGGCCGCTCGTTCTTCTGCCATACTCGGAATTTTCCTACATCTAACGGTTCGTGAGAAAAATTTCCCCTTGGATGTCTGTATTTGCTGAAAATTTCGTGAAAATTAAAAATGTATATTTTGTTTAAAATTTTAATTATTTCGATTAACGGTGGCCTGCTGATTAAAAAAATTCAAACACGATGCCAGAAATTATGCACCGTTTGGCCGGAAAATCGAAACAACTGTAGATTATTGGATTTTTATCAAATTTCGTTAACGGCTATATTGACGTCAATTTTGGTCTGAGAGTCAAGCGAATGAACATTTCCTACATAAAATTAACCGCTCGTTCTTCTGCCATACTCGGAATTTTCCTACATCTAACGGTTCGTGAGAAAAATTTTCACTTGAATGTCTGTATTTGCTGAAAATTTCGTGAAAATTAAAAGTGTAAATTTAGTTTAGAATTTTAATTATTTCGATTAAGGGTGGCCTGCTGATTAAAAAAATTTAAACACGATGCAAAAAATTATGCACCGTTTTGCCGGAAAATGGAAAAAACTGTAGATTATTGGATTTTTATCAAATTTGGTTAATCGGCTATATTGACGTCAATTTTGGTCTGAGAGTCAAGCAAATGAACATTTCCTACATAAAATTGGCCGCTCGTTCTTCTGCCATACGCGGAATTTTCCTACATTTAACGGTTTGTGAGAAAAATTTCCACTTGGATGTCTGTATTTGCTGAAAATTTCGTGAAAATTAAAAGTGTATATTTTGTTTAAAATTTTAATTATTTCGATTAACGGTGGCCTGCTGATTAAAAAAATTTAAACACGTTGCCAGAAATTATGCACCGTTTGGCCGGAAAATCGAAACAACTGTAGATTATTGGATTTTTATCAAATTTCGTTAATCGGCTATGTTGGCGTCAATTTTGCTCCGAGAGCCAAGCGAATGAACATTTTCTACATAAAATTGGCCGCTCGTTCTTCTGCCATACTCAGAATTTTCCTACATCTAACGGTTCGTGAGAAAAATTTCCACTTGGATGTCTGTATTTGCTGAAAATTTCGTGAAAATTAAAAGTGTATATTTCGTTTAAAACTTGAATTATTTCGATTAAGGGTGGCCTGTTGATTAAAAAAATCTACACACGTGGCTAAAAATTATGCACTGTTTTGCCGGAAAATGGAAAAACTGTAGATTTTTTAATTCGATTTTTCCTCTTTTCCGGCAAACTGGGGTTGAGTGAGCGAACAGAAAAAATCACATGCTTGCAATAAGCTGGACCAAGTGCATGTACCGAAACAATAAACAAAATTTTTTTTTTTGGAAAATTTGAAAAAAATGTTCCAAGGGGGTACCCTTGGATTTTATCGAATTTGGTTAATCGGCTATATTGGCGTCAATTTTGGTCCGAGAGTCAAGCGAATAAACATTTTCTACATAAAATTGGCCGCTCGTTCTTCTGCCATACTCAGAATTTTCCTACATCTAACGGTTCGTGAGAAAAATTTCCACTTGGATGTCTGTATTTGCTGACAATTTCGTGAAAATTAAAAGTGTATATTTTTTTAAATTTTAATTATTTCAATTAAGGGTGGCCTGCTGATTAAAAAAATCTTAACACGTTGCCAGAAATTATTCACCGTTTGGCTGGAAAATCGAAAAAACTGTAGATTATTGGATTTTTATCAAATTTCGTTAATCGGCTATATTGACGTCAATTTTGGTCTGAGAGTCAAGCGAATGAACATTTCCTACATAAAATTGGCCGCTCGTTCTTCTGCCATACTCGGAATTTTCCTACATCTAACGGTTCGTGAGAAAAATTTCCACTTGGATGTCTGTATTTGCTGAAAATTTCGTGAAAATTAAAAGTGTATATTTTGTTTAAAATTTTAATTATTTCGATTAACGGTAGCCTGCTGATTGAAAAAATCTAAACACGTTGCCAGAAATTATTCACCGTTTGGCCGAAAATCGAAAGAACTGTAGATTATTGGATTTTTATCAAATTTCGTTAATCGGCTATATTGACGTCAATTTTGGTCTGAGAGTCAAGCGAATGAACATGTCCTACATAAAATTGGCCGCTTGTTCTGCTCCCATACTCTTAATTTTCCTACATCGGCTATATTGACGTCAATTTTGGTCCGAGAGTCAAGCGAATGAACATTTTCTACATAAAATTGGCCGCTCGTTCTTCTGCATACTCGGAATTTTCCTACATCTAACGGTTCGTGAGAAAATTTCCACTTGGATGTCTGTATTTGCTAAAAATTTCGTGAAAATTAAAAGTGTATATTTTGTTTAAAATTTTAATTATTTCGATTAACGGTGGCCTGCTGATTAAAAAAATTAAACACGTTGCCAGAAATTATGCACCGTTTGGCCGGAAATCGAAACAACTGTAGATTATTGGATTTTTATCAAATTCGTTAATCGGCTATATTGACGTCAATTTTGGTCTGAGAGTCCAGCGAATGAACATTTCCTACATAAAATTGGCCGCTCGTTTCTTCTGCCATACTCGGAATTTTCCTACATCTAACGGTTCGTGAGAAAAATTTTCACTTGAATGTCTGTATTTGCTGAAAATTTCGTGAAAATTAAAAGTGTAAATTTAGTTTAGAATTTTAATTATTTCGATTAAGGGTGGCCTGCTGATTAAAAAAATCTAAACACGTTGCCAGAAATTATGCACCGTTTGGCCGGAAAATTGAAAAAACTGTAGATTATTGGATTTTTATCAAATTTCGTTAATCGGCTATGTTGGCGTCAATTTGCTCCAAGAGTCAAGCGAATGAACATTTTCTACATAAAATTGGCCGCTCGTTCTTCTGCCATACTCAGAATTTTCCTACATCTAACGGTTCGTGAGAAAAATTACCACTTGGATGTCTGTATTTGCTGAAAATTTCGTGAAAATTAAAAGTGTATATTTCGTTTAAAATTTGAATTATTTCGATTAAGGGTGGCCTGTTGATTAAAAAAATCTACAAACGTGACTAAAAATTATGCACTGTTTTGCCGGAAAATGGAAAAAACTGTAGATTTTTTAATTCGATTTTTCCTCTTTTTCGGCAAACTGGGGTTGAGCGAACAGAAAAAATCACATGCTTGCAATAAGCTGGACCAAGTGCATGTACCGAAACAATAAACAAAATTTTTTTTTTGGAAAATTTGAAAAAAATGTTGGATTTTTATCGAATTTGGTTAATCGGCTATATTGCGTCAATTTTGGTCCGAGAGTCAAGCGAATACACAGTTC
Source organism: Diabrotica undecimpunctata (assembly GCF_040954645.1). Lineage (NCBI taxonomy): Eukaryota > Metazoa > Arthropoda > Insecta > Coleoptera > Chrysomelidae > Diabrotica > Diabrotica undecimpunctata. Next base: position 6,951 of record NW_027312037.1, read on the forward strand.
CTACATAAATTGGCTGCTCGTTCTTCTGCCATACTCAGAATTTTCCTACATCTAACGGTTCGTGAGCAATTGTAAGTGTGTAGATTTGGTGTACATACGTCAAATAACTGTCAAAGTTAAACTTGATAATTAAAAGTTCTCCTATTAGTTGTACGGAGTTTAAATAGCTCCCCCCTAAATGGGGGAAGCTTTAAAAAGAAAGACGCCGTTAGGTGTAACTATTAACCAGACAATAAGTGCAAATAACTCTAAAAGTGATGCGGAATCAGAAAATTATTTTATCGGTCCCGTACAAGACATGGATACCACTTTAAGTTCTGAGACAACAGCTGAAACCAGTCGTCAGGTCATTAGTGATAAAGAAAAGGATATTTATAAACAAAATAAAACACCTAAAGTTTAATCTAAGAAATGGAGATAAGTATAATTTGAGTAATATTTGTGTTTTTATCGAACGAAAAAATATTGAAAATGCCGGCCGTCTTCATCCCTTATTTGTGGGAGATATCTTACACAAAAAACTAAATGTTAACAATATTAACCAAATTAGATCTGTTGGAAAAAATAGAATAAAAGTTAGTCTAAAAACATGTTCTGATGCCAATGCTTTAGTAAACAATCCTCTTTTATCAGAAAATGATCTTGTAGCGTTTATACCAAATCATTTATTAGAAATTAAGGGTTTGATAAAAGATATTGATACTCAATTCGATACGAAATATGTTTAGATAACATAAATCTCCTTCAACGGTAGTTGATGTTAAACGTACACATCGTAGAATAGAAAAGGATGGTGATATACAGTATGTCCCCAAAAAAACCATTATTGTAACTTTTGAAGGGAACACTTTACCTAGTTATATTTCAATAAATAGTGTATATTTTTTGGTGGAGCGGTTTTTTAGCAGAGTTACACAGTGCTTCAGATGTCTACGCTATGGTCACATTTCTAGGCAATGTAAAAATATTGAAGAGTTATGTATTAAGTGTAGTAATGTAAAAGCTGAAATCATGTTTTTCACGATTCAGAAATTCGCTGTTTATATTGTAAAACAAATGACCACGTTTCTATTTCAAGAAAATGTCCTCATTATGAAAAACAACGTAAAATTAAGAATGTTATGGTTGAACAAAATATTTCCTTTATTGAGGCAAAAGAATATTGTGAAATGTCTTATTCTGGTATATCTGTAAACAATAGTTTTTCTATTTATCCAACTCCAATTTCCGCCTTTACCAGCGATTGAATCTAAGTCTGGAAATTCTAACTCCTTTTACACTCAAATTTTAAGAATAATAGCAATTACGTTTTGCCCACCCATCCTACACGAAGTCCTACCGGCCATAGCAATAAAAAACGTCGAATTTCTAATGACACTCCTCCTCCACAACCGATGTTTCCGTTTCAGTTTGGCCCTAATCAACCACTGCCTCGAAATAATAATCCACCAAATTATCAAAATTTAAATAACAAAAACATTGTAAAGTCAATTGCAGATTTTATAGTTGAATTTTTAAAAGGTATTCATACCATTGAAGATATCAAAAATTTGAATAATGATTTAATTCAAACAGGAATAAATAAAGTGTTGGAGGACACATGTAAAAAGTAACCTTCACTCCATTACCAAAGACATTAAATATTTGTCAGTGGAATGCACGTTCTGCTGTTTCGAATAAAAATAGTCTAATGCATTATCTTGTAAATAATAATATTGATGTAGCAATAATAAGTGAAACATGGTTTAAACCCAAAAAAGTATATAGTTTCGTAGGTTATAATGTAATTCGTAAAGATAGACAAGATGGTTTTTCAGGAATTTGCATTTTGGTCAAAAAGTCGATTTCACACCTAGAATTAAGCATAGTTTCCAATTTTAATGTCGATCTTCTTGTTTGTGGTATTAATATCAAATTCAACAATAAAACTTTAAGTATAATTTCCGTTTATAGGTCACCGGATATTAAAACCAACACAACTGATTGGGTAAATATTTTTTCGCAGTTTTCAACTCCATGTATTATTGGTGGGGATTTTAACGCGCATCATGCTACTTGGGGATCCCATAAAAACGATTCTATTGGTAAACAACTCATTGAAGCAAGCAATAATTGTGATTTTGTAGTTATGAATACTGGCGAACCCACGTGTATTACCCGGCCAGGATGCAATGATTCTATGATAGATGTTACCTTTTGCTCCTCGGACGTAGCTAGTGATATAGATTGGGCAGTTTACTCTGACACACTCGGATCGAATCATTTTATGATAAAAATAACTCTTGCAATGCAGCAAATTCCGCAGGACATCACAATTCCGCGATATAGATGGAACCTAAAGGAGCTAATTGGGAACAATATAAAGAGTTTGTGGAAGACTACTTTTATAACTTTACTGATGCAGAATATCCAACCACCAAAGAAAAATATGCATTCTTAATCAATTGTATAAATAATGCGGCACAAAGAACTTTAAAAGAATACAGACCGTTTAAGTGCAAAAATCGAACACCTTCACCTTGGTGGGATGCAGAATGTGACAACATAATTTCTGAAAGGAAACATGTACTGCAAGTATACAAAGAAAACCCCACAAAAGATAATTTTCTTGCATACCAAAAATGCATGGCACTTACTAAACGAACATTAAAAGAAAAAGCTAAAAAAAGTTGGATTGAATGGTGTTCCAATCTCAACAAAAATACTCCAACTAGCATGATATGGAAACAAGCAAAAAAAATGAATCGTAAAACAATAAACATTGGTAAGCCACATAATGATGATTTAATAGATGAGTTTTTTAATCATGTAGCTCCCCAGACTGTTCCTTTCACTGTAAATATCGAACATACGATCTTAGATAAAAAACATTTTTTGGCAAATAATTTTCACATTAATGAACTAAATTATGCTTTAAGAAATAAAAAAAGTACTGCCCCGGGTTTTGATCAAATAAAGTATCCGATGTTAGAGAACCTACCAATTATAGCAAAAAGTTTTCTTCTACAAATTTTTGATGAGATGCTTGCAGGTGAGTGCATTGAAGATTTTAGGAAAATTATAATCACACCGATTCCTAAACAAGGTAAAGACCCTAACTTGGCCCATTCTTATAGACCAATTTCTCTGCTATCATGTGTGCAAAAAACTTTCGAACGTATGATAAAACATAGGCTGGAATGGTGGCTACATAAAAAAGACCTGCTTACGCCCTGTCAATTTGCATACAAAAGAGGAGTGGGTACGCTAGATGCACTTACAACCTTAGTAACAAATATTCAAAATAATTTCTCTAGAAATAACTTTCTTCCAACAATTTTTATTGATATTGAGAAAGCATATGACACCTTAAACTTAAATATTTTGAGTAAAAAAATGATTATTGATTTTAACATTCCTAAGGCAATAGTGTATGCTATTATCGGATTATATTCAGAAAGACATGTTTATGTCAGGGATTTTAACAACCATTTATTAGGCCCAAGATATGTTTTCACAGGAATTCCACAAGGAGCTGTCTTAAGTCCTTTTCTTTTCAATTTATACACAGCTGACCTACATAAATTAAAGTTGGAAAAATATCCTTTTAAGATCATCCAATATGCAGATGACTTCTGCATTTACTGTGAAACAAAGAAGAGAGATGAAGCTTTGGATTTTTAATGGATACCTACAACGTTGTAGAAATATGGTTGGAAGAAAATCACCTTCAGCTGTCGGCCACAAAATCAGCAGTGACCATTTTCAGTAGACATAATATTCCCAATATCGAAACATTTATAGTAAAACAGCGAGAAATTCCTTTTAAAAAGGTAATTAAATATTTGGGCATTATACTGGATCACAAGCTCACATGGAAATTTCACATAGAATATATGTTAAATAGATGTGAAAAAGGCCTAAACTTTCTGAAAATGACAACTAAAACTTGGTGGGGAACAGATGTTCAGACTTCCTTACTTTTTTATAGAACTTACATTCGCTCTATCATAGATTATGGATGTTGGTTATATGGATCTGCCAGCAAGAACTTACTAAACAAATTAAACATATTTATAAACCAGTGTTTGCGTATCTGTATTGGTGCCATGAAGACAACTCCTATGAGCCCCTTTATGTTGAAGCACGTGAGCCTCAATTTCTCTTAGAAGACATTTCTTGGCCGAAAATTTTTACTGAAAATTAAACACCAGAACACTTTCCTTTATACCGAATTAACAAATTTAAACAATTATGATTTAACGAATAAATATTGGATTAAGAAAAATTCTCCAACCCTATGTGAAGCTCTTAGAGAAAACACAGTTTGTGCTGATGAAGCTATTAATTTAAAATCACACACAGATATAAATGATTTTGAAGCTCTTTTTTATAGCGTTAAATTTATTAAACCAAATTATGTTAACACTGGAAGAGCAAATAACAACATAATAACAAGCATCTTATCCAATTGGATTACTACAGTACTATCTACACGGATGCCTCCAAATCAGAAAACGGTACAGGATATGCCTTTTACATCCCCATGGAGAAGGTAGAAAAAATGTTCAAATTAAAAGCAAATATTTCCATATTTAGTGCGGAAGCAATTGCCATATATCAAGCCCTAGTTTTTGTTTCTAACAGAGATTCCTCCGTTATTATTGTTTCAGATTCCATGTCAGTTCTCACAGCCATTAACCAACCTTTTGTTCCAACCACATACTCCAATCCCTACATAATATTAATTAAAAAATTAGTTAAACACTTTAAGGAAAATAAAAAAAATGTGATATTTATATGGGCCAAAGCACACAGTGGAATTAAACATAATGAACATGTGGACCAACTAGCCAAATTAAGTATTTATTTAGTGGATACCACAGAATTTCTACCCAGTATTTCTGATTTGGTTGCTTCACGCAAGGCAGTTTTAAAATATAATTGGAGTGACCTATGGTCTGAGTTTTGTTTTACCAACCCAAATAGATACACTTCTTTACACACAACTGTCCCTGTTGCACATTGGCACAGAACTTATAATGTCCCAAGGCGTTATATAACAACCATATCTAGGCTTAAATTTGGACATGCTTGTTTTCCTGCTCATCTTGCAAGGATTCATGTGATCGAGAGTAAAAACTGTGTGGAATGTGGAGTAGAAGGTGACCTAGATCATGTAATTTTTGGTTGTGCCAAATATAATTTGGAATCCACCTTATTATATAATAATATAGTTCGTATTACCGGTAAATCTCCGTTTAACGTTTTATCTGCCCTAGCGACTCAAAATAGATTAATTTACGATTGCATAATCGATTTTTTGACCAAATGTAATATTTTTCTTACTGGTTTTTACTTTTTACCTTTGTTTTCTCTAATTTATATGTTTAATCCTATTTACCGTGGCCTAGTTCTGTGTATGTTATATATTATAATGTCCTGATGGTCCCCTGGACGTGAAACGAGTGACCCATGTAATTGTATATGTTTATGGATATATATGTGTATGTATTATTTATATTTTTCTCTTCTTTTTGTTAAATGTTGTAAATTTATCTATTTTAGTCTATTCGATTGCAAATAACTCAAAAACTTTTTACTGTACCTAATGAGATTAAAAGATTATGTAACTGGCTGTATGGCAAACTGCCGAAGCCATAAAATAAAAAAAAAAAAAAAAAAAAAAAAAAAAAAAAACGGTTCGTGAGAAAAATTTTCACTTGGATGTCTGTATTTGCTGAAAATTTCGTGAAAATTAAAAGTGTATATATTTTTTTAAATTTTAATTATTTTAATTAAGGGTGGCCTGCTGATTAAGAAAATCTAAACACGTTGCCAGAAGTTATGCACCGTTTGGCTGGAAAATCGAAAAAACTGTAGATTATTGGATTTTTATCAAATTTCGTTAATCGGCTATATTGACGTCAATTTTGGACTGAGAGTCAAGCGAATGAACATTTCCTACATAAAATTGGCCGCTCGTTCTTCTGCCATACTCGGAATTTTCCTACATCTAACGGTTCGTGAGAAAAATTTCCACTTGGATGTCTGTATTTGCTGAAAATTTCGTGAAAATTAAAAGTGTATATTTTGTTTAAAATTTTAATTATTTCGATTAACGGTGGCCTGCTGATTAAAAAAATTTAAACACGATGCAAGAAATTATGCACCGTTTGGCCGGAAAATCGAAACAACTGTAGATTATTGGATTTTTATCAAATTTCGTTAATCGGCTATATTGACGTCAATTTTGGTCCGAGAGTCAAGCGAATGAACATTTCCTACATAAAATTGGCCGCTCGTTCTTCTGCCATACTCGGAATTTTCCTACATCTAACGGTTCGTGAGAAAAATTTCCACTTGGATGTCTGTATTTGCTGAAAATTTCGTGAAAATTAAAAATGTACATTTTGTTTAAAATTTTAATTATTTTGATTAACGGTGGCCTGCTGATTAAAAAAATTCAAACACGATGCCAGAAATTATGCACCGTTTGGCCGGAAAATCGAAACAACTGTAGATTATTGGATTTTTATCAAATTTCGTTAAGCGGCTATATTGACGTCAATTTTGGTCTGAGAGTCAAGCGAATGAACATTTCCTACATAAAATTAACCGCTCGTTCTTCTGCCATACTCGGAATTTTCCTACATCTAACGGTTCGTGAGAAAAATTTTCACTTGAATGTCTGTATTTGCTGAAAATTTCGTGAAAATTAAAAGTGTAAATTTAGTTTAGAATTTTAATTATTCGATTAAGGGTGGCCTGCTGATTAAAAAAATCTAAACACGTTGCCAGAAATTATGCACCGTTTGGCCGGAAATTGAAAAAACTGTAGATTATTGGATTTTTATCAAATTTCGTTAATCGGCTATATTGACGTCAATTTTGGTCTGAGAGTCAAGCAAATGAACATTTCCTACATAAAATTGGCCGCTCGTTCTTCTGCCATACTCGGAATTTTCCTACATTTAAAGGTTCGTGAGAAAAATTTCCACTTGGATGTCTGTATTTGCTGAAAATTTCGTGAAAATTAAAAGTGTATATTTTGTTTAAAATTTTAATTATTTCGATTAACGGTGGCCTGCTGATTAAAAAAATTTAAACACGTTGCCAGAAATTATGCACCGTTTGGCCGGAAAATCGAAACAACTGTAGATTATTGGATTTTTTTCAAATTTCGTTAATCGGCTATGTTGGCGTCAATTTTGCTCCGAGAGACAAGCGAATGAACATTTTCTACATAAAATTGGCCGCTCGTTCTTCTGCCATACTCAGAATTTTCCTACATCTAACGGTTCGTGAGAAAAATCTCCACTTGGATGTCTGTATTTGCTGAAAATTTCGTGAAAATTAAAAGTGTATATTTCGTTTAAAACTTGAATTATTTCGATTAAGGGTGGCCTCTTGATTAAAAAAATCTACACACATGGCTAAAAATTATGCACTGTTTTGCCGGAAAATGGAAAAACTGAAGATTTTTTAATTCGATTTTTCCTCTTTTCGGCAAACTGGGGTTGAGCGAACAGAAAAAATCACATGCTTGCAATAAGCTGGACCAAGTGCATGTACCGAAACAATAAACAAAATTTTTTTTTTGGAAAGTTTGAAAAAATGTTCCAAGGGGGTACCCTTGGATTTTTATCGAATTTGGTTAATCGGCTATATTGGCGTCAATTTTGGTCCGAGAGTCAAGCGAATACACAGTTCCTACATAAAATTGGCTGCTCGTTCTTCTGCCATACTCAGAATTTTTCTACATCTAACGGTTCGTGAGAAAAATTTCGACTTGGATGGCTGTATTTGCTGAAAATTTCGTGAAAATTAAAAGTGTATATTTTTTTTTAAATTTTAATTATTTCAATTAAGGGTGGCCTGCTGATTAAAAAAATCTAAACACGTTGCGAGAAATTATGCACCGTTTGGCTGGAAAATCGAAAAACTGTATTGGATTTTTATCAAATTTCGTTAATCGGCTATATTGACGTCAATTTTGGTCTGAGAGTCAAGCGAATGAACATTTCCTACATAAAATTGGCCGCTCGTTCTTCTGCCATACTCGGAATTTTCCTACATCTAACGGTTCGTGAGAAAAATTTCCACTTGGATGTCTGTATTTGCTGAAAATTTCGTGAAAATTAAAAGTGTATATTTTGTTTAAAATTTTAATTATTTCGATTAACGGTGGCCTGCTGATTGAAAAAATCTAAACACGTTGCCAGAAATTATTCACCGTTTGGCCGGAAAATCGAAAGAACTGTAGATTATTGGATTTTTATCAAATTTCGTTAATCGGCTATATTGACGTCAATTTTGGTCTGAGAGTCAAGCGAATGAACATGTCCTACATAAAATTGGCCGCTTGTTCTGCTGCTATACTCTTAATTTTCCTACATCGGCTATATTGACGTCAATTTTGGTCCGAGAGTCAAGCGAATGAACATTTTTTACATAAAATTGGCCGCTCGTTCTTCTGCCATACTCAGAATTTTCCTGCATCTAACGGTTCGTGAGAAAAATTTCCACTTGGATGTCTGTATTTGCTGAAAATTTCGTGAAAATTAAAAGTGTATATTTCGTTTAAAATTTGAATTATTTCGATTAAGGGTGGCCTGTTGATTAAAAAAATCTACACACGTGGCTAAAAATTATGCACTGTTTTGCCGGAAAATGGAAAAAACTGTAGATTTTTTAATTTGATTTTTCCTCTTTTCCGGCAAACTGGGGTTAAGCGAACAGAAAAAATCACATGCTTGCAATAAGCTGGACCAAGTGCATGTACCGAAACAATAAACAAATTTTTTTTTTTTGGAAAATTTGAAAAAAATGTTCCAAGGGGGTACCCTTGGATTTTTATCGAATTTGGTTAATCGGCTATATTGGCGTCAATTTTGGTCCGAGAGTCAAGCGAATGAACATTTTCTACATAGAATTGGCCGCTCGTTCTTCTGCCATACTCGAATTTTCCTACATCTAACGGTTCGTGAGAAAAATTTCCACTTGGATGTCTGTATTTGCTGAAAATTTCGTGAAAATTAAAAGTGTATATTTTGTTTAAAATTTTAATTATTTCGATTAAGGGTGGCCTGCTGATTAAAAAAATCTAAACACGTTGCCAGAAATTATGCACCGTTTGGCCGGAAAATTGAAAAAACTGTAGATTATTGGATTTTTATCAAATTTCGTTAATCGGCTATGTTGGCGTCAATTTTGCTCCAAGAGTCAAGCGAATGAACATTTTCTACATAAAATTGGCCGCTCGTTCTTCTGCCATACTCAGAATTTTCCTACATCTAACGGTTCGTGAGAAAAATTACCACTTGGATGTCTGTATTTGCTGAAAATTTCGTGAAAATTAAAAGTGTATATTTCGTTTAAAATTTGAATTATTTCGATTAAGGGTGGCCTGTTGATTAAAAAAATCTACAAACGTGACTAAAAATTATGCACTGTTTTGCCGGAAAATGGAAAAAACTGTAGATTTTTTAATTCGATTTTTCCTCTTTTCCGGCAAACTGGGGTTGAGCGAACAGAAAAAATCACATGCTTGCAATAAGCTGGACCAAGTGCATGTACCGAAACAATAAACAAAATTTGTTTTTTGGAAATTTAAAAAAAATGTTGGATTTTTATCGAATTTGGTTAATCGGCTATATTGGCGTCAATTTTGGTCCGAGAGTCAAGCGAATACACAGTTCCTACATAAAATTGGCTGCTCGTTCTTCTGCCATACTCAGAATTTTCCTACATCTAACGGTTCGTGAGAAAAATTTCCACTTGGATGTCTGTATTTGCTGAAAATTTCGTGAAAATTAAAAGTGTATATATTTTTTTAAATTTTAATTATTTTAATTAAGGGTGGCCTGCTGATTAAGAAAATCTAAACACGTTGCCAGAAGTTATGCACCGTTTGGCTGGAAAATCGAAAAAACTGTAGATTATTGGATTTTTATCAAATTTCGTTAATCGGCTATATTGACGTCAATTTTGGACTGAGAGTCAAGCGAACGAACATTTCCTACATAAAATTGGCCGCTCGTTCTTCTGCCATACTCGGAATTTTCCTACATCTAACGGTTCGTGAGAAAAATTTCCACTTGGATGTCTGTATTTGCTGAAAATTTCGTGAAAATTAAAAGTGCATATTTTGTTTAAAATTTTAATTATTTCGATTAACGGTGGCCTGCTGATTAAAAAAATTTAAACACGATGCAAGAAATTATGCACCGTTTGGCCGGAAAATCGAAACAACTGTAGATTATTGATTTTTATCAAATTTCGTTAATCGGCTATATTGACGTCAATTTTGGTCTGAGAGTCAAGCGAATGAACATTTCCTACATAAAATTGGCCGCTCGTTCTTCTGCCATACTCGGAATTTTCCTACATCTAACGGTTCGTGAGAAAAATTTCCACTTGGATGTCTGTATTTGCTGAAAATTTCGTGAAAATTAAAAGTGTATATTTTGTTTAAAATTTTAATTATTTCGATTAACGGTGGCCTGCTGATTGAAAAAATCTAAACACGTTGCCAGAAATTATTCACCGTTTGGCCGGAAAATCGAAAGAACTGTAGATTATTGGATTTTTATCAAATTTCGTTAATCGGCTATATTGACGTCAATTTTGGTCGAGAGTCAAGCGAATGAACATTTTTTACATAAAATTGGCCGCTCGTTCTTCTGCCATACTCAGAATTTTCCTGCATCTAACGGTTCGTGAGAAAAATTTCCACTTGGATGTCTGTATTTGCTGAAAATTTCGTGAAAATTAAAAGTGTATATTTCGTTTAAAATTTGAATTATTTCGATTAAGGGTGGCCTGTTGATTAAAAAAATCTACACACGTGGCTAAAAATTATGCACTGTTTTGCCGGAAAATGGAAAAAACTGTAGATTTTTTAATTTGATTTTTCCTCTTTTCCGGCAAACTGGGGTTAAGCGAACAGAAAAAATCACATGCTTGCAATAAGCTGGACCAAGTGCATGTACCGAAACAATAAACAAATTTTTTTTTTTGGAAAATTTGAAAAAAAATGTTCCAAGGGGGTACCCTTGGATTTTTATCGAATTTGGTTAATCGGCTATATTGGCGTCAATTTTGGTCCGAGAGTCAAGCGAATGAACATTTTCTACATAGAATTGGCCGCTCGTTCTTCTGCCATACTCGGAATTTTCCTACATCTAACGGTTCGTGAGAAAAATTTCCACTTGGATGTCTGTATTTGCTGAAAATTTCGTGAAAATTAAAAGTGTATATTTTGTTTAAAATTTTAATTATTTCGATTAAGGGTGGCCTGCTGATTAAAAAAATCTAAACACGTTGCCAGAAATTATGCACCGTTTGGCCGGAAAATTGAAAAAACTGTAGATTATTGGATTTTTATCAAATTTCGTTAATCGGCTATGTTGGCGTCAATTTTGCTCCAAGAGTCAAGCGAATGAACATTTTCTACATAAAATTGGCCGCTCGTTCTTCTGCCATACTCAGAATTTTCCTACATCTAACGGTTCGTGAGAAAAATTACCACTTGGATGTCTGTATTTGCTGAAAATTTCGTGAAAATTAAAAGTGTATATTTCGTTTAAAATTTGAATTATTTCGATTAAGGGTGGCCTGTTGATTAAAAAAATCTACAAACGTGACTAAAAATGATGCACTGTTTTGCCGGAAAATGGAAAAAACTGTAGATTTTTTAATTCGATTTTTCCTCTTTTCCGGCAAACTGGGGTTGAGCGAACAGAAAAAATCACATGCTTGCAATAAGCTGGACCAAGTGCATGTACCGAAACAATAAACAAAATTTGTTTTTTGGAAAATTTAAAAAAAATGTTGGATTTTTATCGAATTTGGTTAATCGGCTATATTGGCGTCAATTTTGGTCCGAGAGTCAAGCGAATACACAGTTCCTACATAAAATTGGCTGCTCGTTCTTCTGCCATACTCAGAATTTTCCTACATCTAACGGTTCGTGAGAAAAATTTCCACTTGGATGTCTGTATTTGCTGAAAATTTCGTGAAAATTAAAAGTGTATATATTTTTTTAAATTTTAATTATTTTAATTAAGGGTGGCCTGCTGATTAAGAAAATCTAAACACGTTGCCAGAAGTTATGCACCGTTTGGCTGGAAAATCGAAAAAACTGTAGATTATTGGATTTTTATCAAATTTCGTTAATCGGCTATATTGACGTCAATTTTGGACTGAGAGTCAAGCGAATGAACATTTCCTACATAAAATTGGCCGCTCGTTCTTCTGCCATACTCGGAATTTTCCTACATCTAACGGTTCGTGAGAAAAATTTCCACTTGGATGTCTGTATTTGCTGAAAATTTCGTGAAAATTAAAAGTGCATATTTTGTTTAAAATTTTAATTATTTCGATTAACGGTGGCCTGCTGATTAAAAAAATTTAAACACGATGCAAGAAATTATGCACCGTTTGGCCGGAAAATCGAAACAACTGTAGATTATTGGATTTTTATCAAATTTCGTTAATCGGCTATATTGACGTCAATTTTGGTCTGAGAGTCAAGCGAATGAACATTTCCTACATAAAATTGGCCGCTCGTTCTTCTGCCATACTCGGAATTTTCCCTACATCTAACGGTTCGTGAGAAAAATTTCCACTTGGATGTCTGTATTTGCTGAAAATTTCGTGAAAATTAAAAGTGTATATTTTGTTTAAAATTTTAATTATTTCGATTAACGGTGGCCTGCTGATTGAAAAAATCTAAACACGTTGCCAGAAATTATTCACCGTTTGGCCGGAAAATCGAAAGAACTGTAGATTATTGGATTTTTATCAAATTTCGTTAATCGGCTATATTGACGTCAATTTTGGTCTGAGAGTCAAGCGAATGAACATGTCCTACATAAAATTGGCCGCTTGTTCTGCTGCTATACTCTTAATTTTCCTACATCGGCTATATTGACGTCAATTTTGGTCCGAGAGTCAAGCGAATGAACATTTTTTACATAAAATTGGCCGCTCGTTCTTCTGCCATACTCAGAATTTTCCTGCATCTAACGGTTCGTGAGAAAAATTTCCACTTGGATGTCTGTATTTGCTGAAAATTTCGTGAAATTAAAAGTGTATATTTCGTTTAAAATTTGAATTATTTCGATTAAGGGTGGCCTGTTGATTAAAAAAATCTACACACGTGGCTAAAAATTATGCACTGTTTTGCCGGAAAATGGAAAAAACTGTAGATTTTTTAATTTGATTTTTCCTCTTTTCCGGCAAACTGGGGTTAAGCGAACAGAAAAAATCACATGCTTGCAATAAGCTGGACCAAGTGCATGTACCGAAACAATAAACAAATTTTTTTTTTTTGGAAAATTTGAAAAAAATGTTCCAAGGGGGTACCCTTGAATTTTTATCGAATTTGGTTAATCGGCTATATTGGCGTCAATTTGGTCCGAGAGTCAAGCGAATGAACATTTTCTACATAGAATTGGCCGCTCGTTCTTCTGCCATACTCGGAATTTTCCTACATCTAACGGTTCGTGAGAAAAATTTCCACTTGGATGTCTGTATTTGCTGAAAATTTCGTGAAAATTAAAAGTGTATATTTTGTTTAAAATTTTAATTATTTCGATTAAGGGTGGCCTGCTGATTAAAAAAATCTAAACACGTTGCCAGAAATTATGCACCGTTTGGCCGGAAAATTGAAAAAACTGTAGATTATTGGATTTTTATCAAATTTCGTTAATCGGCTATGTTGGCGTCAATTTTGCTCCAAGAGTCAAGCGAATGAACATTTTCTACATAAAATTGGCCGCTCGTTCTTCTGCCATACTCAGAATTTTCCTACATCTAACGGTTCGTGAGAAAAATTACCACTTGGATGTCTGTATTTGCTGAAAATTTCGTGAAAATTAAAAGTGTATATTTCGTTTAAAATTTGAATTATTTCGATTAAGGGTGGCCTGTTGATTAAAAAAATCTACAAACGTGACTAAAAATTATGCACTGTTTTGCCGGAAAATGGAAAAAACTGTAGATTTTTTAATTCGATTTTTCCTCTTTTCCGGCAAACTGGGGTTGAGCGAACAGAAAAAATCACATGCTTGCAATAAGCTGGACCAAGTGCATGTACCGAAACAATAAACAAAATTTGTTTTTTGGAAAATTTAAAAAAAATGTTGGATTTTTATCGAATTTGGTTAATCGGCTATATTGGCGTCAATTTTGGTCCGAGAGTCAAGCGAATACACAGTTCCTACATAAAATTGGCTGCTCGTTCTTCTGCCATACTCAGAATTTTCCTACATCTAACGGTTCGTGAGAAAAATTTCCACTTGGATGTCTGTATTTGCTGAAAATTTCGTGAAAATTAAAAGTGTATATATTTTTTTAAATTTTAATTATTTTAATTAAGGGTGGCCTGCTGATTAAGAAAATCTAAACACGTTGCCAGAAGTTATGCACCGTTTGGCTGGAAAATCGAAAAAACTGTAGATTATTGGATTTTTATCAAATTTCGTTAATCGGCTATATTGACGTCAATTTTAGACTGAGAGTCAAGCGAATGAACATTTCCTACATAAAATTGGCCGCTCGTTCTTCTGCCATACTCGGAATTTTCCTACATCTAACGGTTCGTGAGAAAAATTTCCACTTGGATGTCTGTATTTGCTGAAATTTCGTGAAAATTAAAAGTGCATATTTTGTTTAAAATTTTAATTATTTCGATTAACGGTGGCCTGCTGATTAAAAAAATTTAAACACGATGCAAGAAATTATGCACCGTTTGGCCGGAAAATCGAAACAACTGTAGATTATTGGATTTTTATCAAATTTCGTTAATCGGCTATATTGACGTCAATTTTGGTCTGAGAGTCAAGCGAATGAACATTTCCTACATAAAATTGGCCGCTCGTTCTTCTGCCATACTCGGAATTTTCCTACATCTAACGGTTCGTGAGAAAAATTTCCACTTGGATGTCTGTATTTGCTGAAAATTTCGTGAAAATTAAAAATGTATATTTTGTTTAAAATTTTAATTATTTCGATTAACGGTGGCCTGCTGATTAAAAAAATTCAAACACGATGCCAGAAATTATGCACCGTTTGGCCGGAAAATCGAAACAACTGTAGATTATTGGATTTTTATCAAATTTCGTTAAGCGGCTATATTGACGTCAATTTTGGTCTGAGAGTCAAGCGAATGAACATTTCCTACATAAAATTAACCGCTCGTTCTTCTGCCATACTCGGAATTTTCCTACATCTAACGGTTCGTGAGAAAAATTTTCACTTGAATGTCTGTATTTGCTGAAAATTTCGTGAAAATTAAAAGTGTAAATTTAGTTTAGAATTTTAATTATTTCGATTAAGGGTGGCCTGCTGATTAAAAAAATCTAAACACGTTGCCAGAAATTATGCACCGTTTGGCCGGAAAATTGAAAAAACTGTAGATTATTGGATTTTTATCAAATTTCGTTAATCGGCTATATTGACGTCAATTTTGGTCTGAGAGTCAAGCAAATGAACATTTCCTACATAAAATTGGCCGCTCGTTCTTCTGCCATACTCGGAATTTTCCTACATTTAACGGTTCGTGAGAAAAATTTCCACTTGGATGTCTGTATTTGCTGAAAATTTCGTGAAAATTAAAAGTGTATATTTTGTTTAAAATTTTAATTATTTCGATTAACGGTGGCCTGCTGATTAAAAAAATTTAAACACGTTGCCAGAAATTATGCACCGTTTGGCCGGAAAATCGAAACAACTGTAGATTATTGGATTTTTATCAAATTTCGTTAATCGGCTATGTTGGCGTCAATTTTGCTCCGAGAGCCAAGCGAATGAACATTTTCTACATAAAATTGGCCGCTCGTTCTTCTGCCATACTCAGAATTTTCCTACATCTAACGGTTCGTGAGAAAAATTTCCACTTGGATGTCTGTATTTGCTGAAAATTTCGTGAAAATTAAAAGTGTATATTTCGTTTAAAACTTGAATTATTTCGATTAAGGGTGGCCTGTTGATTAAAAAAATCTACACACGTGGCTAAAAATTATGCACTGTTTTGCCGGAAAATGGAAAAACTGTAGATTTTTTAATTCGATTTTTACTCTTTTCCGGCAAACTGGGGTTGAGCGAACAGAAAAAATCACATGCTTGCAATAAGCTGGACCAAGTGCATGTACCGAAACAATAAACAAAATTTTTTTTTTTGGAAAGTTTGAAAAAAATGTTCCAAGGGGGTACCCTTGGATTTTTATCGAATTTGGTTAATCGGCTATATTGGCGTCAATTTTGGTCCGAGAGTCAAGCGAATACACAGTTCCTACATAAAATTGGCTGCTCGTTCTTCTGCCATACTCAGAATTTTTCTACATCTAACGGTTCGTGAGAAAAATTTCGACTTGGATGGCTGTATTTGCTGAAAATTTCGTGAAAATTAAAAGTGTATATTTTTTTTTAAATTTTAATTATTTCAATTAAGGGTGGCCTGCTGATTAAAAAAATCTAAACACGTTGCGAGAAATTATGCACCGTTTGGCCGGAAAATTGAAAAAACTGTAGATTATTGGATTTTTATCAAATTTCGTTAATCGGCTATGTTGGCGTCAATTTTGCTCCAAGAGTCAAGCGAATGAACATTTTCTACATGAAATTGGCCGCTCGTTCTTCTGCCATACTCAGAATTTTCCTACATCTAACGGTTCGTGAGAAAAATTACCACTTGGATGTCTGTATTTGCTGAAAATTTCGTGAAAATTAAAAGTGTATATTTCGTTTAAAATTTTAATTATTTCGATTAACGGTGGCCTGCTGATTGAAAAAAATCTAAACACGTTGCCAGAAATTATTCACCGTTTGGCCGGAAAATCGAAAGAACTGTAGATTATTGGATTTTTATCAAATTTCGTTAATCGGCTATATTGACGTCAATTTTGGTCTGAGAGTCAAGCGAATGAACATTTCCTACATAAAATTGGCCGCTCGTTCTTCTGCCATACTCGGATTTTCCTACATCTAACGGTTCGTGAGAAAAATTTCCACTTGGATGTCTGTATTTGCTGAAAATTTCGTGAAAATTAAAAGTGTATATTTTGTTTAAAATTTTAATTATTTCGATTAACGGTGGCCTGCTGATTGAAAAAATCTAAACACGTTGCCAGAAATTATTCACCGTTTGGCCGGAAAATCGAAAGAACTGTAGATTATTGGATTTTTATCAAATTTCGTTAATCGGCTATATTGACGTCAATTTTGGTCTGAGAGTCAAGCGAATGAACATGTCCTACATAAAATTGGCCGCTTGTTCTGCTGCCATACTCTTAATTTTCCTACATCGGCTATATTGACGTCATTTTTGGTCCGAGAGTCAAGCGAATGAACATTTTTTACATAAAATTGGCCGCTCGTTCTTCTGCCATACTCAGAATTTTCCTGCATCTAACGGTTCGTGAGAAAAATTTCCACTTGGATGTCTGTATTTGCTGAAAATTTCGTGAAAATTAAAAGTGTATATTTCGTTTAAAATTTGAATTATTTCGATTAAGGGTGGCCTGTTGATTAAAAAAATCTACACACGTGGCTAAAAATTATGCACTGTTTTGCCGGAAAATGGAAAAAACTGTAGATTTTTTAATTTGATTTTTCCTCTTTTCCGGCAAACTGGGGTTAAGCGAACAGAAAAAATCACATGCTTGCAATAAGCTGGACCAAGTGCATGTACCGAAACAATAAACAAATTTTTCTTTTTTGGAAAATTTGAAAAAAATGTTCCAAGGGGGTACCCTTGGATTTTTATCGAATTTGGTTAATCGGCTATATTGGCGTCAATTTTGGTCCGAGAGTCAAGCGAATGAACATTTTCTACATAGAATTGGCCGCTCGTTCTTCTGCCATACTCGGAATTTTCCTACATCTAACGGTTCGTGAGAAAAATTTCCACTTGGATGTCTGTATTTGCTGAAAATTTCGTGAAAATTAAAAGTGTATATTTGTTTAAAATTTTAATTATTTCGATTAAGGGTGGCCTGCTGATTAAAAAAATCTAAACACGTTGCCAGAAATTATGCACCGTTTGGCCGGAAAATTGAAAAAACTGTAGATTATTGGATTTTTATCAAATTTCGTTAATCGGCTATGTTGGCGTCAATTTTGCTCCAAGAGTCAAGCGAATGAACATTTTCTACATGAAATTGGCCGCTCGTTCTTCTGCCATACTCAGAATTTTCCTACATCTAACGGTTCGTGAGAAAAATTACCACTTGGATGTCTGTATTTGCTGAAAATTTCGTGAAAATTAAAAGTGTATATTTCGTTTAAAATTTGAATTATTTCGATTAAGGGTGGCCTGTTGATTAAAAAAATCTACAAACGTGACTGAAAATTATGCACTGTTTTGCCGGAAAATGGAAAAAACTGTAGATTTTTTAATTCGATTTTTCCTCTTTTCCGGCAAACTGGGGTTGAGCGAACAGAAAAAATCACATGCTTGCAATAAGCTGGACCAAGTAAGTGCATGTACCGAAACAATAAACAAAATTTTTTTTTGGAAAATTTGAAAAAAATGTTGGATTTTTATCGAATTTGGTTAATCGGCTATATTGGCGTCAATTTTGGTCCGAGAGTCAAGCGAATACACAGTTCCTACATAAAATTGGCTGCTCGTTCTTCTGCCATACTCAGAATTTTCCTACATCTAACGGTTCGTGAGAAAAATTTCCACTTGGATGTCTGTATTTGCTGAAAATTTCGTGAAAATTAAAAGTGTATATATTTTTTTAAATTTTAATTATTTCAATTAAGGGTGGCCTGCTGATTAAAAAAATCTAAACACGTTGCCAGAAGTTATGCACCGTTTGGCTGGAAAATCGAAAAAACTGTAGATTATTGGATTTTTATCAAATTTCGTTAATCGGCTATATTGACGTCAATTTGGACTGAGAGTCAAGCGAATGAACATTTCCTACATAAAATTGGCCGCTCGTTCTTCTGCCATACTCGGAATTTTCCTACATCTAACGGTTCGTGAGAAAAATTTCCACTTGGATGTCTGTATTTGCTGAAAATTTCGTGAAAATTAAAAGTGTATATTTTGTTTAAAATTTTAATTATTTCGATTAACGGTGGCCTCCTGATTAAAAAAATTTAAACACGATGCAAGAAAATTATGCACCGTTTGGCCGGAAAATCGAAACAACTGTAGATTATTGGATTTTTATCAAATTTCGTTAATCGGCTATATTGACGTCAATTTTGGTCTGAGAGTCAAGCGAATGAACATTTCCTACATAAAATTGGCCGCTCGTTCTTCTGCCATACTCGGAATTTTCCTACATCTAACGGTTCGTGAGAAAAATTTCCCCTTGGATGTCTGTATTTGCTGAAAATTTCGTGAAAATTAAAAATGTATATTTTGTTTAAAATTTTAATTATTTCGATTAACGGTGGCCTGCTGATTAAAAAAATTCAAACACGATGCCAGAAATTATGCACCGTTTGGCCGGAAAATCGAAACAACTGTAGATTATTGGATTTTTATCAAATTTCGTTAACGGCTATATTGACGTCAATTTTGGTCTGAGAGTCAAGCGAATGAACATTTCCTACATAAAATTAACCGCTCGTTCTTCTGCCATACTCGGAATTTTCCTACATCTAACGGTTCGTGAGAAAAAATTTTCACTTGAATGTCTGTATTTGCTGAAAATTTCGTGAAAATTAAAAGTGTAAATTTAGTTTAGAATTTTAATTATTTCGATTAAGGGTGGCCTGCTGATTAAAAAAATTTAAACACGATGCAAAAAATTATGCACCGTTTTGCCGGAAAATGGAAAAAACTGTAGATTATTGGATTTTTATCAAATTTGGTTAATCGGCTATATTGACGTCAATTTTGGTCTGAGAGTCAAGCAAATGAACATTTCCTACATAAAATTGGCCGCTCGTTCTTCTGCCATACGCGGAATTTTCCTACATTTAACGGTTTGTGAGAAAAATTTCCACTTGGATGTCTGTATTTGCTGAAAATTTCGTGAAAATTAAAAGTGTATATTTTGTTTAAAATTTTAATTATTTCGATTAACGGTGGCCTGCTGATTAAAAAAATTTAAACACGTTGCCAGAAATTATGCACCGTTTGGCCGGAAAATCGAAACAACTGTAGATTATTGGATTTTTATCAAATTTCGTTAATCGGCTATGTTGGCGTCAATTTTGCTCCGAGAGCCAAGCGAATGAACATTTTCTACATAAAATTGGCCGCTCGTTCTTCTGCCATACTCAGAATTTTCCTACATCTAACGGTTCGTGAGAAAAATTTCCACTTGGATGTCTGTATTTGCTGAAAATTTCGTGAAAATTAAAAGTGTATATTTCGTTTAAAACTTGAATTATTTCGATTAAGGGTGGCCTGTTGATTAAAAAAATCTACACACGTGGCTAAAAATTATGCACTGTTTTGCCGGAAAATGGAAAAACTGTAGATTTTTTAATTCGATTTTTCCTCTTTTCCGGCAAACTGGGGTTGAGCGAACAGAAAAAATCACATGCTTGCAATAAGCTGGACCAAGTGCATGTACCGAAACAATAAACAAAATTTTTTTTTTTTGGAAAATTTGAAAAAAATGTTCCAAGGGGGTACCCTTGGATTTTTATCGAATTTGGTTAATCGGCTATATTGGCGTCAATTTTGGTCCGAGAGTCAAGCGAATACACAGTTCCTACATAAAATTGGCTGCTCGTTCTTCTGCCATGCTCAGAATTTTTCTACATCTAACGGTTCGTGAGAAAAATTTCGACTTGGATGGCTGTATTTGCTGAAAATTTCGTGAAAATTAAAAGTGTATATTTTTTTTTAAATTTTAATTATTTCAATTAAGGGTGGCCTGCTGATTAAAAAAATCTAAACACGTTGCCAGAAATTATGCACCGTTTGGCTGGAAAATCGAAAAAACTGTAGATTATTGGATTTTTATCAAATTTCGTTAATCGGCTATATTGACGTCAATTTTGGTCTGAGAGTCAAGCGAATGAACATTTCCTACATAAAATTGGCCGCTCGTTCTTCTGCCATACTCGGAATTTTCCTACATCTAACGGTTCGTGAGAAAAATTTCCACTTGGATGTCTGTATTTGCTGAAAATTTCGTGAAAATTAAAAGTGTATATTTGTTTAAAATTTTTATTATTTCGATTAACGGTGGCCTGCTGATTGAAAAAATCTAAACACGTTGCCAGCAATTATGCACCGTTTGGCCGGAAAATCGAAACAACTGTAGATTATTGGATTTTTATCAAATTTCGTTAATCGGCTATATTGACGTCAATTTTGGTCTGAGAGTCAAGCGAATGAACATGTCCTACATAAAATTGGCCGCTTGTTCTGCTGCCATACTCTGAATTTTCCTACATCTAACGGTTCGTGAGAAAAATTTTCACTTGGATGTCTGTTTTTGCTGAAAATTTCGTGAAAATTATGAGTGTATATTTTTTTGTTAATTTAAATTATTTCGATTAAGGGTGGCCTGCTGATTAAAAAAATCTAAACACGTTGCCAGAAATTATGCACCCTTTGGCCGGAAAATCGAAAAAACTGTAGATTATTGGATTTTTATCAAATTTCGTTAATCGGCTATATTGACGTCAATTTTGGTCCGAGAGTCAAGCGAATGAACATTTTCTACATAAAATTGGCCGCTCGTTCTTCTGCCATACTCAGAATTTTCCTACATCTAACGGTTCGTGAGAAAAATTTCTACTTGGATGTCTGTATTTGCTGAAAATTTCGTGAAAATTAAAAGTGTATATTTCGTTTAAAATTTGAATTATTTCGATTAAGGGTGGCCTGTTGATTAAAAAAATCTACACACGTGGCTAAAAATTATGCACTGTTTTGCCGGAAAATGGAAAAAACTGTAGATTTTTTAATTCGATTTTTCCTCTTTTCCGGCAAACTGGGGTTAAGCGAACAGAAAAAATCACATGCTTGCAATAAGCTGGACCAAGTGCATGTACCGAAACAATAAACAAAATTTTTTTTTTTAGAAAATTTGAAAAAAATGTTCCAAGGGGGTACCCTTGGATTTTTATCGAATTTGGTTAATCGGCTATATTGGCGTCAATTTTGGTCCGAGAGTCAAGCGAATGAACATTTTCTACATAAAATTGGCCGCTCGTTCTTCTGCCATACTCAGAATTTTCCTACATCTAACGGTTCGTGAGAAAAATTTCCACTTGGATGTCTGTATTTGCAGAAAATTTCGTGAAAATTAAAAGTGTATATTTCGTTTAAAATTTGAATTATTTCGATTAAAGGTGGCCTGTTGATTAAAAAAATCTTCACACGTGGCTAAAAATTATGCACTGTTTTGCCGGAAAATGGAAAAAACTGTAGATTTTTTAATTCGATTTTTCCTCTTTTCCGGCAAACTGGGGTTGAGCGAACAGAAAAAATCACATGCTTGCAATAAGCTGGACCAAGTGCATGTACCGAAACAATAAACATTTTTAAAAAATTTTTTTTTGGAAAATTTGAAAAAAATGTTCCAAGGGGGTACCCTTGGATTTTTATCGAATTTGGTTAATCGGCTATATTGGCGTCAATTTTGGCCCGAGAGTCAAGCGAATAAACAGTTCCTACATAAAATTGGCTGCTCGTTCTTCTGCCATACTCAGAATTTTCCTACATCTAACGGTTCGTGAGAAAAATTTCCACTTGGATGTCTGTATTTGCTGAAAATTTCGTGAAAATTAAAAGTGTATATTTTTTTTTATATTTTAATTATTTCAATTAGGGGTGGCCTGCTGATTAAAAAAATCTAAACACGTTGCCAGAAATTATGCACCGTTTGGCTGGAAAATCGAAAAAACTGTAGATTATTGGATTTTTATCAAATTTCGTTAATCGGCTATATTGACGTCAATTTTGGTCTGAGAGTCAAGCGAATGAACATTTCCTACATAAAATTGGCCGCTCGTTCTTCTGCCATACTCGGAATTTTCCTACATCTAACGGTTCGTGAGAAAAATTTCCACTTGGATGTCTGTTTTTGCTGAAAATTTCGTGAAAATTAAAAATGTATATTTTGTTTAAAATTTTAATTATTTCGATTAACGGTGGCCTGCTGATTAAAAAAATTCAAACACGATGCCAGAAATTATGCACCGTTTGGCCGGAAAATCGAAACAACTGTAGATTATTGGATTTTTATCAAATTTCGTTAAGCGGCTATATTGACGTCAATTTTGGTCTGAGAGTCAAGCGAATGAACATTTCCTACATAAAATTAACAGCTCGTTCTTCTGCCATACTCGGAATTTTCCTACATCTAACGGTTCGTGTGAAAAATTTTCACTTGAATGTCTGTATTTGCTGAAAATTTCGTGAAAATTAAAAGTGTAAATTTAGTTTAGAATTTTAATTATTTTGATTAAGGGTGGCCTGCTGATTAAAAAAATCTAAACACGTTGCCAGAAATTATGCACCGTTTGGCCGGAAAATTGAAAAAACTGTAGATTATTGGATTTTTATCAAATTTCGTTAATCGGCTATGTTGGCGTCAATTTTGCTCCGAGAGTCAACGAATGAACATTTTCTACATAAAATTGGCCGCTCGTTCTTCTGCCATACTCGGAATTTTCCTACATCTAACGGTTCGTGAGAAAAATTTCCACTAGGATGTCTGTATTTGCTGAAAATTTCGTGAAAATTAAAAGTGTATATTTCGTTTAAAATTTAAATTATTTCAATTAAGGGTGGCCTGCTGATTAAAAAAATTTAAACACGATGCAAGAAATTATGCACCGTTTTGCCGGAAAATGGAAAAAACTGTAGATTATTGGATTTTTATCAAATTTGGTTAATCGGCTATATTGACGTCAATTTTGGTCTGAGAGTCAAGCAAATGAACATTTCCTACATAAAATTGGCCGCTCGTTCTTCTGCCATACTCGGAATTTTCCTACATTTAACGGTTTGTGAGAAAAATTTCCACTTGGATGTCTGTATTTGCTGAAAATTTCGTGAAAATTAAAAGTGTATATTTCGTTTAAAACTTGAATTATTTCGATTAAGGTTGGCCTGTTGATTAAAAAAATCTACACACGTGGCTAAAAATTATGCACTGTTTTGCCGGAAAATGGAAAAACTGTAGATTTTTTAATTCGATTTTTCCTCTTTTCCGGCAAACTGGGGTTGAGCGAACAGAAAAAATCACATGCTGGCAATAAGCTGGACCAAGTGCATGTACCGAAACAATAAACAAAATTTTTTTTTTTGGAAAATTTGAAAAAAATGTTCCGAGGGGGTACCCTTGGATTTTTATCGAATTTGGTTAATCGGCTATATTGGCGTCAATTTTGGTCCGAGAGTCAAGCGAATACACAGTTCCTACATAAAATTGGCTGCTCGTTCTTCTGCCATACTCAGAATTTTTCTACATCTAACGGTTCGTGAGAAAAATTTCGACTTGGATGGCTGTATTTGCTGAAAATTTCGTGAAAATTAAAAGTGTATATTTTTTTTTAAATTTTAATTATTTCAATTAAGGGTGGCCTGCTGATTAAAAAAATCTAAACACGTTGCCAGAAATTATGCACCGTTTGGCTGGAAAATCGAAAAAACTGTAGATTATTGGATTTTCATCAAATTTCGTTAATCGGCTATGTTGACGTCAATTTTGGTCTGAGAGTCAAGCGAATGAACATTTCCTACATAAAATTGGCCGCTCGTTCTTCTGCCATACTCGGAATTTTCCTACATCTAACGGTTCGTGAGAAAAATTTCCACTTGGATGTCTGTATTTGCTGAAAATTTCGTGAAAATTAAAAGTGTATATTTTGTTTAAAATTTTAATTATTTCGATTAACGGTGGCCTGCTGATTGAAAAAATCTAAAGACGTTGCCAGCAATTATGCACCGTTTGGCCGAAAATCGAAACAACTGTAGATTATTGGATTTTTATCAAATTTCGTTAATCGGCTATATTGACGTCAATTTTGGTCTGAGAGTCAAGCGAATGAACATTTCCTACATAAAATTAACCGCTCGTTCTTCTGCCATACTTGGAATTTTCCTACATCTAACGGTTCGTGAGAAAAATTTCCACTTGGATGTCTGTATTTGCTGAAAATTTCGTGAAAATTAAAAGTGTATATTTCGTTTAAAATTTGAATTATTTCGATTAAAGGTGGCCTGTTGATTAAAAAAATCTTCACACGTGGCTAAAAATTATGCACTGTTTTGCCGGAAAATGGAAAAAACTGTAGATTTTTTAATTCGATTTTTCCTCTTTTCCGGCAAACTGGGGTTGAGCGAACAGAAAAAATCACATGCTTGCAATAAGCTGGACCAAGTGCATGTACCGAAACAATAAACATTTTTAAAAAATTTTTTTTTGGAAAATTTGAAAAAAATGTTCCAAGGGGGTACCCTTGGATTTTTATCGAATTTGGTTAATCGGCTATATTGGCGTCAATTTTGGCCCGAGAGTCAAGCGAATAAACAGTTCCTACATAAAATTGGCTGCTCGTTCTTCTGCCATACTTAGAATTTTCCTACATCTAACGGTTCGTGAGAAAAATTTCCACTTGGATGTCTGTATTTGCTGAAAATTTCGTGAAAATTAAAAGTGTATATTTTTTTTATATTTTAATTATTTCAATTAGGGGTGGCCTGCTGATTAAAAAAATCTAAACACGTTGCCAGAAATTATGCACCGTTTGGCTGGAAAATCGAAAAAACTGTAGATTATTGGATTTTTATCAAATTTCGTTAATCGGCTATATTGACGTCAATTTTGGTCTGAGAGTCAAGCGAATGAACATTTCCTACATAAAATTGGCCGCTCGTTCTTCTGCCATACTCGGAATTTTCCTACATCTAACGGTTCGTGAAAAAAATTTCCACTTGGATGTCTGTTTTTGCTGAAAATTTCGTGAAAATTAAAAATGTATATTTTGTTTAAAATTTTAATTATTTCGATTAACGGTGGCCTGCTGATTAAAAAAATTCAAACACGATGCCAGAAATTATGCACCGTTTGGCCGGAAAATCGAAACAACTGTAGATTATTGGATTTTTATCAAATTTCGTTAAGCGGCTATATTGACGTCAATTTTGGTCTGAGAGTCAAGCGAATGAACATTTCCTACATAAAATTAACAGCTCGTTCTTCTGCCATACTCGGAATTTTCCTACATCTAACGGTTCGTGAGAAAAATTTTCACTTGAATGTCTGTATTTGCTGAAAATTTCGTGAAAATTAAAAGTGTAAATTTAGTTTAGAATTTTAATTATTTCGATTAAGGGTGGCCTGCTGATTAAAAAAATCTAAACACGTTGCAAGAAATTATGCACCGTTTGGCCGGAAAATTGAAAAAACTGTAGATTATTGGATTTTTATCAAATTTCGTTAATCGGCTATGTTGGCGTCAATTTTGCTCCGAGAGTCAACGAATGAACATTTTCTACATAAAATTGGCCGCTCGTTCTTCTGCCATACTCGGAATTTTCCTACATCTAACGGTTCGTGAGAAAAATTTCCACTAGGATGTCTGTATTTGCTGAAAATTTCGTGAAAATTAAAAGTGTATATTTCGTTTAAAATTTAAATTATTTCAATTAAGGGTGGCCTGCTGATTAAAAAAATTTAAACACGATGCAAGAAATTATGCACCGTTTTGCCGGAAAATGGAAAAAACTGTAGATTATTGGATTTTTATCAAATTTGGTTAATCGGCTATATTGACGTCAATTTTGGTCTGAGAGTCAAGCAAATGAACATTTCCTACATAAAATTGGCCGCTCGTTCTTCTGCCATACTCGGAATTTTCCTACATTTAACGGTTTGTGAGAAAAATTTCCACTTGGATGTCTGTATTTGCTGAAAATTTCGTGAAAATTAAAAGTGTATATTTTGTTTAAAATTTTAATTATTTCGATTAACGGTGGCCTGCTGATTAAAAAAATTTAAACACGTTGCCAGAAATTATGCACCGTTTGGCCGGAAAATCGAAACAACTGTAGATTATTGGATTTTTATCAAATTTCGTTAATCGGCTATGTTGGCGTCAATTTTGCTCCGAGAGCCAAGCGAATGAACATTTTCTACATAAAATTGGCCGCTCGTTCTTCTGACATACTCAGAATTTTCCTACATCTAACGGTTCGTGAGAAAAATTTCCACTTGGATGTCTGTATTTGCTGAAAATTTCGTGAAAATTAAAAGTGTATATTTCGTTTAAAACTTGAATTATTTCGATTAAGGTTGGCCTGTTGATTAAAAAAATCTACACACGTGGCTAAAAATTATGCACTGTTTTGCCGGAAAATGGAAAAACTGTAGATTTTTTAATTCGATTTTTCCTCTTTTCCGGCAAACTGGGGTTGAGCGAACAGAAAAAATCACATGCTTGCAATAAGCTGGACCAAGTGCATGTACCGAAACAATAAACAAAATTTTTTTTTTTGGAAAATTTGAAAAAAATGTTCCAAGGGGGTACCCTTGGATTTTTATCGAATTTGGTTAATCGGCTATATTGGCGTCAATTTTGGTCCGAGAGTCAAGCGAATACACAGTTCCTACATAAAATTGGCTGCTCGTTCTTCTGCCATACTCAGAATTTTTCTACATCTAACGGTTCGTGAGAAAAATTTCGACTTGGATGGCTGTATTTGCTGAAAATTTCGTGAAAATTAAAAGTGTATATTTTTTTTTAAATTTTAATTATTTCAATTAAGGGTGGCCTGCTGATTGAAAAAATCTAAACACGTTGCCAGAAATTATGCACCGTTTGGCTGGAAAATCGAAAAAACTGTAGATTATTGGATTTTCATCAAATTTCGTTAATCGGCTATATTGACGTCAATTTTGATCTGAGAGTCAAGCGAATGAACATTTCCTACATAAAATTGGCCGCTCGTTCTTCTGCCATACTCGGAATTTTCCTACATCTAACGGTTCGTGAGAAAAATTTCCACTTGGATGTCTGTATTTGCTGAAAATTTCGTGAAAATTAAAAGTGTATATTTTGTTTAAAATTTTAATTATTTCGATTAACGGTGGCCTGCTGATTGAAAAAATCTAAACACGTTGCCAGCAATTATGCACCGTTTGGCCGGAAAATCGAAACAACTGTAGATTATTGGATTTTTATCAAGTTTCGTTAATCGGCTATATTGACGTCAATTTTGGTCTGAGAGTCAAGCGAATGAACATTTCCTACATAAAATTAACCGCTCGTTCTTCTGCCATACTTGGAATTTTCCTACATCTAACGGTTCGTGAGAAAAATTTTCACTTGGATGTCTGTTTTTGCTGAAAATTTCGTGAAAATTATGAGTGTATATTTTTTTTTTAATTTAAATTATTTCGATTAAGGGTGGCCTGCTGATTAAAAAAATCTAAACACGTTGCCAGAAATTATGCACCCTTTGGCCGGAAAATCGAAAAAACTGTAGATTATTGGATTTTTATCAAATTTCGTTAATCGGCTATATTGACGTCAATTTTGGTCCGAGAGTCAAGCGAATGAACATTTTCTACATAAAATTGGCCGCTCGTTCTTCTGCCATACTCAGAATTTTCCTACATGTAACGGTTCGTGAGAAAAATTTCCACTTGGATGTCTGTATTTGCTGAAAATTTCGTGAAAATTAAAAGTGTATATTTCGTTTAAAATTTGAATTATTTCGATTAAGGGTGGCCTGTTGATTAAAAAAATCTACACACGTGGCTAAAAATTATGCACTGTTTTGCCGGAAAATGGAAAAAACTGTAGATTTTTTAATTCGATTTTTCCTCTTTTCCGGCAAACTGGGGTTAAGCGAACAGAAAAAATCACATGCTTGCAATAAGCTGGACCAAGTGCATGTACCGAAACAATAAACAAAATTTTTTTTTTTAGAAAATTTGAAAAAAATGTTCCAAGGGGGTACCCTTGGATTTTTATCGAATTTGGTTAATCGGCTATATTGGCGTCAATTTTGGTCCGACAGTCAAGCGAATGAACATTTTCTACATAAAATTGGCCGCTCGTTCTTCTGCCATACTCAGAATTTTCCTACATCTAACGGTTCGTGAGAAAAATTTCCACTTGGATGTCTGTATTTGCTGAAAATTTCGTGAAAATTAAAAGTGTATATTTCGTTTAAAATTTGAATTATTTCGATTAAAGGTGGCCTGTTGATTAAAAAAATCTTCACACGTGGCTAAAAATTATGCACTGTTTTGCCGGAAAATGGAAAAAACTGTAGATTTTTTAATTCGATTTTTCCTCTTTTCCGGCAAACTGGGGTTGAGCGAACAGAAAAAATCACATGCTTGCAATAAGCTGGACCAAGTGCATGTACCGAAACAATAAACATTTTTAAAAAATTTTTTTTTGGAAAATTTGAAAAAAATGTTCCAAGGGGGTACCCTTGGATTTTTATCGAATTTGGTTAATCGGCTATATTGGCGTCAATTTTGGTCTGAGAGTCAAGCGAATGAACATTTCCTACATAAAATTGGCCGCTCGTTCTTCTGCCATACTCGGAATTTTCCTACATCTAACGGTTCGTGAGAAAAATTTCCACTTGGATGTCTGTTTTTGCTGAAAATTTCGTGAAAATTAAAAATGTATATTTTGTTTAAAATTTTAATTATTTCGATTAACGGTGGCCTGCTGATTAAAAAAATTCAAACACGATGCCAGAAATTATGCACCGTTTGGCCGGAAAATCGAAACAACTGTAGATTATTGGATTTTTATCAAATTTCGTTAAGCGGCTATATTGACGTCAATTTTGGTCTGAGAGTCAAGCGAATGAACATTTCCTACATAAAATTAACCGCTCGTTCTTCTGCCATACTCGGAATTTTCCTACATCTAACGGTTCGTGAGAAAAATTTTCACTTGAATGTCTGTATTTGCTGAAAATTTCGTGAAAATTAAAAGTGTAAATTTAGTTTAGAATTTTAATTATTTCGATTAAGGGTGGCCTGCTGATTAAAAAAATCTAAACACGTTGCCAGAAATTATGCACCGTTTGGCCGGAAAATTGAAAAAACTGTAGATTATTGGATTTTTATCAAATTTCGTTAATCGGCTATGTTGGCGTCAATTTTGCTCCGAGAGTCAACGAATGAACATTTTCTACATAAAATTGGCCGCTCGTTCTTCTGCCATACTCGGAATTTTCCTACATCTAACGGTTCGTGAGAAAAATTTCCACTAGGATGTCTGTATTTGCTGAAAATTTCGTGAAAATTAAAAGTGTATATTTCGTTTAAAATTTAAATTATTTCAATTAAGGGTGGCCTGCTGATTAAAAAAATTTAAACACGATGCAAGAAATTATGCACCGTTTTGCCGGAAAATGGAAAAAAATTGTAGATTATTGGATTTTTATCAAATTTGGTTAATCGGCTATATTGACGTCAATTTTGGTCTGAGAGTCAAGCAAATGAACATTTCCTACATAAAATTGGCCGCTCGTTCTTCTGCCATACTCGGAATTTTCCTACATTTAACGGTTTGTGAGAAAAATTTCCACTTGGATGTCTGTATTTGCTGAAAATTTCGTGAAAATTAAAAGTGTATATTTTGTTTAAAATTTTAATTATTTCGATTAACGGTGGCCTGCTGATTAAAAAAATTTAAACACGTTGCCAGAAATTATGCACCGTTTGGCCGGAAAATCGAAACAACTGTAGATTATTGGATTTTTATCAAATTTCGTTAATCGGCTATGTTGGCGTCAATTTTGCTCCGAGAGCCAAGCGAATGAACATTTTCTACATAAAATTGGCCGCTCGTTCTTCTGCCATACTCAGAATTTTCCTACATCTAACGGTTCGTGAGAAAAATTTCCACTTGGATGTCTGTATTTGCTGAAAATTTCGTGAAAATTAAAAGTGTATATTTTGTTTAAAATTTTAATTATTTCGATTAACGGTGGCCTGCTGATTGAAAAAATCTAAACACGTTGCCAGCAATTATGCACCGTTTGGCCGGAAAATCGAAACAACTGTAGATTATTGGATTTTTATCAAATTTCGTTAATCGGCTATATTGACGTCAATTTTGGTCTGAGAGTCAAGCGAATGAACATGTCCTACATAAAATTGGCCGCTTGTTCTGCTGCCATACTCTGAATTTTCCTACATCTAACGGTTCGTGAGAAAAATTTTCACTTGGATGTCTGTATTTGCTGAAAATTTCGTGAAAATTAAAAGTGTATATTTCGTTTAAAATTTGAATTATTTCGATTAAGGGTGGCCTGTTGATTAAAAAAATCTACACACGTGGCTAAAAATTATGCACTGTTTTGCCGGAAAATGGAAAAAACTGTAGATTTTTTAATTCGATTTTTCCTCTTTTCCGGCAAACTGGGGTTAACCGAACAGAAAAAAT
This sequence comes from Diabrotica undecimpunctata, assembly GCF_040954645.1. NCBI lineage: Eukaryota > Metazoa > Arthropoda > Insecta > Coleoptera > Chrysomelidae > Diabrotica > Diabrotica undecimpunctata. The sequence goes on from NW_027312037.1 coordinate 38,298, forward strand.
CACATGCTTGCAATAAGCTGGACCAAGTGCATGTACCGAAACAATAAACAAAATTTTTTTTTTTAGAAAATTTGAAAAAAATGTTCCTAGGGGGTACCCTTGGATTTTTATCGAATTTGGTTAATCGGCTATATTGGCGTCAATTTTGGTCCGACAGTCAAGCGAATGAACATTTTCTACATAAAATTGGCCGCTCGTTCTTCTGCCATACTCAGAATTTTCCTACATCTAACGGTTCGTGAGAAAAATTTCCACTTGGATGTCTGTATTTGCTGAAAATTTCGTGAAAATTAAAAGTGTATATTTCGTTTAAAATTTGAATTTTTTCGATTAAAGGTGGCCTGTTGATTAAAAAAATCTTCACACGTGGCTAAAAATTATGCACTGTTTTGCCGGAAAATGGAAAAAACTGTAGATTTTTTAATTCGATTTTTCCTCTTTTCCGGCAAACTGGGGTTGAGCGAACAGAAAAAATCACATGCTTGCAATAAGCTGGACCAAGTGCATGTACCGAAACAATAAACATTTTTAAAAAATTTTTTTTTGGAAAATTTGAAAAAAATGTTCCAAGGGGGTACCCTTGGATTTTTATCGAATTTGGTTAATCGGCTATATTGGCGTCAATTTTGGCCCGAGAGTCAAGCGAATAAACAGTTCCTACATAAAATTGGCTGCTCGTTCTTCTGCCATACTCAGAATTTTCCTACATCTAACGGTTCGTGAGAAAAATTTCCACTTGCATGTCTGTATTTGCTGAAAATTTCGTGAAAATTAAAAGTGTATATATTTTTTTAAATTTTAATTATTTCAATTAAGGGTGGCCTGCTGATTAAGAAAATCTAAACAGGTTGCCAGAAGTTATGCACCGTTTGGCTGGAAAATCGAAAAAACTGTAGATTATTGGATTTTTATCAAATTTCGTTAATCGGCTATATTGACGTCAATTTTGGACTGAGAGTCAAGCGAATGAACATTTCCTACATAAAATTGGCCGCTCGTTCTTCTGCCATACTCGGAATTTTCCTACATCTAACGGTTCGTGAGAAAAATTTCCACTTGGATGTCTGTATTTGCTGAAAATTTCGTGAAAATTAAAAGTGTATATTTTGTTTAAAATTTTAATTATTTCGATTAACGGTGGCCTCCTGATTAAAAAAATTTAAACACGATGCAAGAAATTATGCACCGTTTGGCCGGAAAATCGAAACAACTGTAGATTATTGGATTTTTATCAAATTTCGTTAATCGGCTATATTGACGTCAATTTTGGTCTGAGACTCAAGCGAATGAACATTTCCTACATAAAATTGGCCGCTCGTTCTTCTACCATACTCGGAATTTTCCTACATCTAACGGTTCGTGAGAAAAATTTCCACTTGGATGTCTGTATTTGCTGAAAATTTCGTGAAAATTAAAAATGTATATTTTGTTTAAAATTTTAATTATTTCGATTAACGGTGGCCTGCTGATTAAAAAAATTCAAACACGATGCCAGAAATTATGCACCGTTTGGCCGGAAAATCGAAACAACTGTAGATTATTGGATTTTTATCAAATTTCGTTAAGCGGCTATATTGACGTCAATTTTGGTCTGAGAGTCAAGCGAATGAACATTTCCTACATAAAATTAACCGCTCGTTCTTCTGCCATACTCGGAATTTTCCTACATCTAACGGTTCGTGAGAAAAATTTTCACTTGAATGTCTGTATTTGCTGAAAATTTCGTGAAAATTAAAAGTGTATATTTTGTTTAAAATTTTAATTATTTCGATTAACGGTGGCCTGCTGATTGAAAAAATTTTAACACGTTGCCAGAAATTATGCACCGTTTGGCCGGAAAATCGAAACAACTGTAGATTATTGGATTTTTATCAAATTTCGTTAATCGGCTATATTGACGTCAATTTTGGTCTGAGAGTCAAGCGAATGAACATGTCCTACATAAAATTGGCCGCTTGTTCTTCTGCCATACTCGGAATTTTCCTACATCTAACGGTTCGTGAGAAAAATTTCCACTTGGATGTCTGTATTTGCTGAAAATTTCGTGAAAATTAAAAGTGTATATTTCGTTTAAAATTTGAATTATTTCGATTAAGGGTGGCCTGTTGATTAAAAAAATCTACACACGTGGCTAAAAATTATGCACTGTTTTGCTGGAAAATGGAAAAAACTGTAGATTTTTTAATTCGATTTTTCCTCTTTTCCGGCAAACTGGGGTTAAGCGAACAGAAAAAATCACATGCTTGCAATAAGCTGGACCAAGTGCATGTACCGAAACAATAAACAAAATTTTTTTTTTTGGAAAATTTGAAAAAAATGTTCCAAGGGGGTACCCTTGGATTTTTATCGAATTTGGTTAATCGGCTATATTGGCGTCAATTTTGGTCCGAGAGTCAAGTGAATGAACATTTTCTACATAAAATTGGCCGCTCGTTCTTTTGCCATACTCGGAATTTTCCTACATCTAACGGTTCGTCAGAAAAATTTCCACTTGGATGTCTGTATTTGCTGAAAATTTCGTGAAAATTAAAAGTGTATATATTTTTTTTAATTTTAATTATTTCGATTAAGGGTGGCCTGCTGATTAAAAAAATCTACACACGTTGCCAGAAATTATGCACCGTTTGGCCGGAAAATCGAAACAACTGTAGATTATTGGATTTTTATCAAATTTCGTTAATCGGCTATATTGACGTCAATTTTGGTCTGAGAGTCAAGCGAATAAACATTTTCTACATAAAATTGGCCGCTTGTTCTTCGGCCATACTCGGAATTTTCCTACATCTAACGGTTCGTGAGAAAAATTTTCACTTGAATGTCTGTATTTGCTGAAAATTTCGTGAAAATTAAAAGTGTAAATTTAGTTTAGAATTTTAATTATTTCGATTAAGGGTGGCCTGCTGATTAAAAAAATCTAAACACTTTGCCAAAAATTATGCACCGTTTGGCCGGAAAATTGAAAAAACTGTAGATTATTGGATTTTTATCAAATTTCGTTAATCGGCTATGTTGGCGTCAATTTTGCTCCGAGAGTCAAGCGAATGCACATTTTCTACATAAAATTGGCCGCTCGTTCTTCTGCCATACTTAGAATTTTCCTACATCTAACGATTCGTGAGAAAAATTTCCACTTGGATGTCTGTATTTGCTGAAAATTTCGTGAAAATTAAAAGTGTATATTTCGTTTAAAATTTGAATTATTTCGATTAAGGGTAGCCTGTTGATTAAAAAAATCTACACACGTGGCTAAAAATTATGCACTGTTTTGCCGGAAAATGGAAAAAACTGTAGATTTTTTAATTCGATTTTTCCTCTTTTCCGGCAAACTGGGGTTAAGCGAACAGAAAAAATCACATGCTTGCAATAAGCTGGACCAAGTGCATGTACCGAAACAATAAACAAAATTTTTTTTTTTAGAAAATTTGAAATAAATGTTCCAAGGGGGTACCCTTGGATTTTTATCGAATTTGGTTAATCGGCTATATTGGCGTCAATTTTGGTCCGAGAGTCAAGCGAATGAACATTTTCTACATAAAATTGGCTGCTCGTTCTTCTGCCATACTCAGAATTTTCCTACATCTAACGGTTCGTGAGAAAAATTTCCACTTGGATGTCTGTATTTGCTGAAAATTTCGTGAAAATTAAAAGTGTATATATTTTTTTAAATTTTAATTATTTCAATTAAGGGTGGCCTGCTGATTAAGAAAATCTAAACACGTTGCAAGAAATTATGCACCGTTTGGCCGGAAAATCGAAACAACTGTAGATTATTGGATTTTTATCAAATTTCGTTAATCGGCTATATTGACGTCAATTTTGGTCTGAGAGTCAAGCGAATGAACATTTCCTACATAAAATTGGCCGCTCGTTCTTCTACCATACTCGGAATTTTCCTACATCTAACGGTTCGTGAGAAAAATTTCCACTTGGATGTCTGTATTTGCTGAAAATTTCGTGAAAATTAAAAGTGTATATTTTGTTTAAAATTTTAATTATTTCGATTAACGGTGGCCTCCTGATTAAAAAAATTTAAACACGATGCAAGAAATTATGCACCGTTTGGCCGGAAAATCGAAACAACTGTAGATTATTGGATTTTTATCAAATTTCGTTAATCGGCTATATTGACGTCAATTTTGGTCTGAGAGTCAAGCGAATGAACATTTCCTACATAAAATTGGCCGCTCGTTCTTCTACCATACTCGGAATTTTCCTACATCTAACGGTTCGTGAGAAAAATTTCCACTTGGATGTCTGTATTTGCTGAAAATTTCGTGAAAATTAAAAATGTATATTTTGTTTAAAATTTTAATTATTTCGATTAACGGTGGCCTGCTGATTAAAAAAATTCAAACACGATGCCAGAAATTATGCACCGTTTGGCCGGAAAATCGAAACAACTGTAGATTATTGGATTTTTATCAAATTTCGTTAAGCGGCTATATTGACGTCAATTTTGGTCTGAGAGTCAAGCGAATGAACATTTCCTACATAAAATTAACCGCTCGTTCTTCTGCCATACTCGGAATTTTCCTACATCTAACGGTTCGTGAGAAAAATTTTCACTTGAATGTCTGTATTTGCTGAAAATTTCGTGAAAATTAAAAGTGTAAATTTAGTTTAGAATTTTAATTATTTCGATTAAGGGTGGCCTGCTGATTAAAAAAATCTAAACACGTTGCCAGAAATTATGCACCGTTTGGCCGGAAAATTGAAAAAACTGTAGATTATTGGATTTTTATAAAATTTCGTTAATCGGCTATATTGACGTCAATTTTGGTCTGAGAGTCAAGCGAATGAACATTTCCTACATAAAATTGGCCGCTCGTTCTTCTGCCATACTCGGAATTTTCCTACATCTAACGGTTCGTGAGAAAAATTTCCACTTGGATGTCTGTATTTGCTGAAAATTTCGTGAAAATTAAAAGTGTATATTTTGTTTAAAATTTTAATTATTTCGATTAACGGTGGCCTGCTGATTGAAAAAATTTTAACACGTTGCCAGAAATTATGCACCGTTTGGCCGGAAAATCGAAACAACTGTAGATTATTGGATTTTTATCAAATTTCGTTAATCGGCTATATTGACGTCAATTTTGGTCTGAGAGTCAAGCGAATGAACATGTCCTACATAAAATTGGCCGCTTGTTCTTCTGCCATACTCGGAATTTTCCTACATCTAACGGTTCGTGAGAAAAATTTCCACTTGGATGTCTGTATTTGCTGAAAATTTCGTGAAAATTAAAAGTGTATATTTCGTTTAAAATTTGAATTATTTCGATTAAGGGTGGCCTGTTGATTAAAAAAATCTACACACGTGGCTAAAAATTATGCACTGTTTTGCTGGAAAATGGAAAAAACTGGTAGATTTTTTAATTCGATTTTTCCTCTTTCCGGCAAACTGGGGTTAAGCGAACAGAAAAAATCACATGCTTGCAATAAGCTGGACCAAGTGCATGTACCGAAACAATAACAAAATTTTTTTTTTTGGAAAATTTGAAATAAATGTTCCAAGGGGGTACCCTTGGATTTTTATCGAATTGGTTAATCGGCTATATTGGCGTCAATTTTGGTCCGAGAGTCAAGTGAATGAACATTTTCTACATAAAATTGGCCGCTCGTTCTTTTGCCATACTCGGAATTTTCCTACATCTAACGGTTCGTCAGAAAAATTTCCACTTGGATGTCTGTATTTGCTGAAAATTTCGTGAAAATTAAAGTGTATATATTTTTTTAAATTTTAATTATTTCGATTAAGGGTGGCCTGCTGATTAAAAAAATCTACACACGTTGCCAGAAATTATGCACGTTTGGCCGGAAAATCGAAACAACTGTAGATTATTGGATTTTTTATCAAATTTCGTTAATCGGCTATATTGACGTCAATTTTGGTCTGAGAGTCAAGCGAATGAACATTTTCTACATAAAAATTGGCCGCTTGTTCTTCGGCCATACTCGGAATTTTCCTACATCTAACGGTTCGTGAGAAAAATTTTCACTTGAATGTCTGTATTTGCTGAAAATTTCGTGAAAATTAAAAGTGTTAAATTTAGTTTAGAATTTAGATTATTTCGATTAAGGGTGGCCTGCTGATTAAAAAAATCTAAACACTTTGCCAAAAATTATGCACCGTTTGGCCGGAAAATTGAAAAAACTGTAGATTATTGGATTTTTATCAAATTTCGTTAATCGGCTATGTTGGCGTCAATTTTGCTCCGAGAGTCAAGCGAATGAACATTTTCTACATAAAATTGGCCGCTCGTTCTTCTGCCATACTTAGAATTTTCCTAGCATCTAACGATTCGTGAGAAAAATTTCCACTTGGATGTCTGTATTTGCTGAAAATTTCGTGAAAATTAAAAGTGTATATTTCGTTTAAAATTTGAATTATTTCGATTAAGGGTAGCCTGTTGATTAAAAAAAATCTACACACGTGGCTAAAAATTATGCACTGTTTTGCCGGAAAATGGAAAAAACTGTAGATTTTTTAATTCGATTTTTCCTCTTTCCGGCAAACTGGGGTTAAGCGAACAGAAAAAATCACATGCTTGCAATAAGCTGGACCAAGTGCATGTACCGAAACAATAAACAAAATTTTTTTTTTTGGAAAATTTGAAATAAATGTTCCAAGGGGGTACCCTTGGATTTTTATCGAATTTGGTTAATCGGCTATATTGGCGTCAATTTTGGTCCGAGAGTCAAGCGAATGAACATTTTCTACATAAAATTGGCCGCTCGTTCTTCTGCCATACTCAGAATTTTCCTACATCTAACGGTTCGTGAGAAAATTTCCACTTGGATGTCTGTATTTGTTGAAAATTTCGTGAAAATTAAAAGTGTATATTTCGTTTAAATTTGAATTATTTCGATTAAGGGTGGCCTGTTGATTAAAAAAATCTACACACGTGGCTAAAAATTATGCACTGTTTTGCCGGAAAATGGAAAAAACTGTAGATTTTTAACTCGATTTTTCCTCTTTTCCGGCAAACTGGGGTTGAGCGAACAGAAAAAATCACATGCTTGCAATAAGCTGGACCAAGTGCATCTACCGAAACAATAAACAAAATTTTTTTTTTGGAAAATTTGAAAAAAATGTTCCAAGGGGGTACCCTTGGATTTTTATCGAATTTGGTTAATCGGCTATATTGGCGTCAATTTTGCTTCGAGGGTCAAGCGAATGAACATTTTCTACATAAAATTGGCCGCTCGTTCTTCTGCCATACTCGGAATTTTCCTACATCTAACGGTTCGTGAGAAAAATTTCCACTTGGATGTCTGTATTTGCTGAAAATTTCGTGAAAATTAAAAGTGTATATTTTTTTTTAAATTTTAATTATTCGATTAAGGTGGGCTGCTGATTAAAAAAATCTAAACACGTTGCCAGAAATTATGCACCCTTTGGCCGGAAAATCGAAAAAACTGTAGATTATTGGATTTTTATCAAATTTCATTAATCGGCTATATTGGCGTCAATTTTGGTCCGAGAGTCAAGCGAATGAACATTTTCTACATAAAATTAGCCGCTCGTTCTTCTGCCATACTCAGAATTTTCCTACATCTAACGGTTCGTGAGAAAAATTTTCACTTGGATGTCTGTATTTGCTGAAAATGTCGTGAAAATTAAAAGTGTATATTTTTTTTTAAATTTTATTTATTTCGATTAAGGGTGGCCTGCTGATTAAAAAAATCTAAACACGTTGCCAGAAATTATGCACCCTTTGGCCGGAAAATCGAAAAAACTGTAGATTATTGGATTTTCATCAAATTTCGTTAATCGGCTATGTTGACGTCAATTTTGGTCCGAGAGTCAAGCGAATTAACATTTCCTACATAATATTGGCCGCTTGTTTTTCTGCCATACTCGGAATTTTCCTACAGCTAACGGTTCGTGAGAAAAATTTTCACTTGGATGTCTGTATTTGCTGAAAATTTCGTGAAAATTAAAAGTGTATATATTTTTTAAAATTTTAATTATTCGATTAAGAGTGGCTGCTGATTAAAAAATCCGAACACGTTGCCAGAAATTATGCACCGTTTGGCCGGAAAATCGAAAAAACTGTAGATTATTGGATTTTTATCAAATTTCGTTAATCGGCTATATTGACGTCAATTTTGGTCTGAGAGTCAAGCGAATGAACATTTTCTACATAAAATTGGCCGCTCGTTCTTCTGCCATACTCGGAATTTTCCTACATCTAGCGGTTCGTGAGAAAAATTTCCACTTGGATGTCTGTATTTGCTGAAAATTTCGTGAAAATTAAAAAGTGTATATTTTTTTTTAATTTTAATTATTTCGATTAGGGGTGGCCTGCTGATTAAAAAAATCTAAACACGTTGCCAGAAATTATGCACCCTTTGGCCGGAAAATCGAAGAAACTGTAGATTATTGGATTTTTATTAAATTTCGTTAATCGGCTATATTGCCGTCAATTTTGGTCCGAGAGTCAAGCGAATGAACATTTTCTACATAAAATTGGCCGCTCGTTCTTCTGCCATACTCAGAATTTTCCTACATCTAACGGTTCGTGAGAAAAATTTCCACTTGGATGTCTGTATTTGCTGAAAATTTCGTGAAAATTAAAAGTGTATATTTTGTTTAAAATTTTAATTATTTCGATTAAGGGTGGCCTGCTGATTAAAAAAATTTAAACACGTTGCTAGAAATTATGCACCATTTGGCCGGAAAATCGAAAAAACTGTAGATTATTGGATTTTTATCAAATTTCGTTAATCGGCTATATTGGCGTCAATTTTGGTCCGAGAGTCAAGCGAATACACAGTTCCTACATAAAATTGGCCGCTCGTTCTTCTGCCATACTCGGAATTTTCCTACATCTAACGGTTCGTGAAAAAAATTTCCACTTGAATGTCTGTATTTGCTGAAAATTTCGTGAAAATTAAAAGTGTATATTTTGTTAAAATTTTAATTATTTTCAATTAAGGGTGGCCTGCTGATTAAAAAAATTTACACATGTTGCTAAAATTATGCACCGTTTTGCCGGAAAATGGAAAAAACTGTAGATTTTTTAATTCGATTTTTCCTCTTTTCCGGCAAACTGGGGTTAAGCGAACAGAAAAAATCACATGCTTGCAATAAGCTGGACCAAGTGCATGTACCGAAACAATAAACCAAATTTTTTTTTTTGGAAAATTTGAAAAAAATGTTCCAAGGGGGTAGGTACCCTTGGATTTTTATCGAATTTGGTTAATCGGCTATATTGGCGTCAATTTTGGTCCGAGAGGTCAAGCGAATGAACATTTCCTACATAAAATTGGCCGCTCGTTCTTCTGCCATACTCGGAATTTTCCTACATCTAGCGGTTCGTGAGAAAAATTTCCACTTGGATGTCTGTATTTGCTGAAAATTTCGTGAAAATTAAAAGTGTATATTTTTTTTAATTTTAATTATTTCGATTAGGGGTGGCCTGCTGATTAAAAAAATCTAAACACGTTGCCAGAAATTATGCACCGTTTGGCCGGAAAATCGAAAAAACTGTAGTGTTATGGGATTTTTATCAATTTCGTTAATCGGCTATATTGACGTCAATTTTGGTCTGAGAGTCAAGCGAATGAACATTTCCTACATAAAATTGGCCGCTCGTTCTTCTGCCATACTCGGAATTTTCCTACATCTAGCGGTTTGTGAGAAAAATTTCCACTTGGATGTCTGTATTTGCTGAAAATTTCGTGAAAATTAAAAGTGTATATTTTTTTTTTAATTTTAATTATTTCGATTAAGGGTGGCCTGCTGATTAAAAAAATCTAAACATGTTGCCAGAAATTATCCACCCTTTGGCCGGAAAATCGAAAAAACTGTAGATTATTGGATTTTTATCAAATTTCGTTAATCGGCTATATTGGCGTCAATTTTGGTCTGAGAGTCAAGCGAATGAACATTTCCTACATAAAATTGGCCGCTCGTTCTTCTGCCATACTCGGAATTTTCCTACATCTAGCGGTTCGTGAGAAAAATTTCCACTTGGATGTCTGTATTTGCTGAAAATTTCGTGAAAATTAAAAGTGTATATATTTTTTTAAATTTTAATTATTTCGATTAGGGGTGGCCTGCTGATTAAAAAAATCTAAACATGTTGCCAGAAATTATGCACCCTTTGGCCGGAAAATCGAAAAACTGTAGATTATTGGATTTTTATCAAATTCGTTAATCGGCTATATTGGCGTCAATTTTGGTCCGAGAGTCAAGCGAATGAACATTCGTGAAAATTAAAAGTGTATATATTTTTTTAAATTTTAATTATTTCGATTAAGGGTGGCCTGCTGATTAAAAAAATCTAAACACGTGCCAGAAATTATGCACCGTTTGGCCGAAAAATCGAAAAAACTGTAGATTATTGGATTTTTATCAAATTTCGTTAATCGGCTATATTGACGTCAATTTTGGTCTGAGAGTCAAGCGAATGAACATTTCCTACATAAAATTGGCCGCTCGTTCTTCTGCCATACTCGGAATTTTCCTAAATCTAACGGTTCGTGAAAAAATTTCCACTTGAATGTCTGTATTTGCTGAAAATTTCGTGAAAATTAAAAGTGTATATTTTGTTTAAATTTTAATTATTTCGATTAAGGGTGGCCTGCCTGATTAAAAAAATTTAAACACGTTGCTAGAAATTATGCACCATTTGGCCGGAAAATCGAAAAAACTGTAGATTATTGGATTTTTATCAAATTTCGTTAATCGGCTCTATTGGCGTCAATTTTGGTCCGACAGTCAAGCGAATACACAGTTCCTACATAAAATTGGCCGCTCGTTCTTCTGCAATACTCAGAATTTTCCTACATCTAACGGTTCGTGAGAAAAATTTCCACTTGGATGTCTGTATTTGCTGAAAATTTCGTGAAAATTAAAAGTGTATATATTTTTTTAAATTTTAATTATTTCGATTAGGGGTGGCCTGCTGATTAAAAAAATCTAAACATGTTGCCAGAAATTATGCACCTTTGGCCGGAAAATCGAAAAAACTGTAGATTATTGGATTTTTATCAAATTTCGTTAATCGGCTATATTGGCGTCAATTTTGGTCGAGAGTCAAGCGAATGAACATTTTCTACATAAAATTGGCCGCTCGTTCTTCTGCCATACTCCGTATTTTCCTACATCTAACGGTTCGTGAGAAAAATTTCCACTTGGATGTCTATTTGCTGAAAATTTCGTGAAAATTAAAAGTGTATATTTTTTTTTAAATTTTAATTATCTCGATTAAGGGTGCCCTGCTGATTAAAAAAAATCTAAACACGTTGCCAGAAATTATGCACCGTTTGGCCGAAAATCGAAAAAACTGTAGATTATTGGATTTTTAATAAATTTCGTTAATCGGCTATATTGACGTCAATTTTGGTCTGAGAGTCAAGCGAATGAACATTTCCTACATAAAATTGGCCGCTCGTTCTTCTGCCATACTCGGAATTTTCCTACATCTAGCGGTTCGTGAGAAAAATTTCCACTTGGATGTCTGTATTTGCTGAAAATTTCGTGAAAATTAAAAGTGTATATATTTTTTTAAATTTTAATTATTTCGATTAGGGGTGGCCTGCTGATTAAAAAAATCTAAACATGTTGCCAGAAATTATGCACCCTTTGGCCGGAAAATCGAAAAAACTGTAGATTATTGGATTTTTATCAAATTTCGTTAATCGGCTATATTGGCGTCAATTTTGGTCCGAGAGTCAAGCGAATGAACATTTTCTACATAAAATTGGCCGCTCGTTCTTCTGCCATACTCGGAATTTTCCTAAATCTAACGGTTCGTGAAAAAAATTTCCACTTGGATGTCTGTATTTGCTGAAAATTTCGTGAAAATTAAAAGTGTATATTTTTTTTAAATTTAATTATTTCGATTAACGGTGGCCTGCTGATTAAAAAAACTAAACACGTTGCCAGAAATTATGCACCGTTTGGCCGAAAAATCGAAAAAACTGTAGATTATTGGATTTTTATCAAATTTCGTTAATCGGCTATATTGACGTCAATTTTGGTCTGAGAGTCAAGCGAATGAACATTTCCTACATAAAATGGCCGCTCGTTCTTCTGCCATACTGGGAATTTTCCTAAATCTAACGGTTCGTGAAAAAAATTTCCACTTGAATGTCTGTATTTGCTGAAAATTTCGTGAAAATTAAAAGTGTATATTTTGTTTAAAATTTTAATTATTTCGATTAAGGGTGGCCTGCTGATTAAAAAAATTTAAACACGTTGCTAGAAATTATGCACCAGTTGGCCGGAAAATAGAAAAAACTGTAGATTATTGGATTTTATCAAATTTCGTTAATCGCTATATTGCGTCAATTTTGGTCCGACAGTCAAGCGAATACACAGTTCCTACATAAAATTGGCCGCTCGTTCTTCTGCAATACTCAGAATTTTCCTACATCTAACGGTTCGTGAGAAAAATTTCCACTTGGATGTCTGTATTTGCTGAAAATTTCGTGAAAATTAAAAGTGTATATATTTTTTTAGATTTTAATTATTTCGATTAGGGGTGGCCTGCTGATTAAAAAAATCTAAACATGTTGCCAGAAATTATGCACCCTTTGGCCGGAAATCGAAAAAACTGTAGATTATTGGATTTTTATCAAATTTCGTTAATCGGCTATATTGGCGTCAATTTTGGTCCGAGAGTCAAGCGAATGAACATTTTTTACATAAAATTGGCCGCTCGTTCTTCTGCCATACTCGGTATTTTCCTACATCTAACGGTTCGTGAGAAAAATTTCCACTTGGATGTCTATTTGCTGAAAATTTCGTGAAAATTAAAAGTGTATATTTTTTTTTAAATTTTAATTATCTCGATTAAGGGTGCCCTGCTGATTAAAAAAATCTAAACACGTTGCCAGAAATTATGCATCGTTTGGCCGGAAAATCGAAAAAACTGTAGATTATTGGATTTTTAATAAATTTCGTTAATCGGCTATATTGACGTCAATTTTGGTCTGAGAGTCAAGCGAATGAACATTTCCTACATAAAATTGGCCGCTCGTTCTTCTGCCATACTCGGAATTTTCCTAAATCTAACGGTTCGTGAAAAAAATTTCCACTTGGATGTCTGTATTTGCTGAAAATTTCGTGAAAACTAAAAGTGTATATTTTTTTTTAAATTTTAATTATTTCGATTAAGGGTGGCCTGCTGATTAAAAAAATCTAAACACGTTGCCAGAAATTATGCACCGTTTGGCCGGAAAATCGAAAAAACTGTAGATTATTGGATTTTTATCAAATTCGTTAATCGGCTATATTGACGTCAATTTTGGTCTGAGAGTCAAGCGAATGAACATTTCCTACATAAATTGGCCGCTCGTTCTTCTGCATACTCGTAATTTTCCTAAATCTAACGGTTCGTGAAAAAAATTTCCACTTGAATGTCTGTATTTGCTAAAAATTTCGTGAAAATTAAAAGTGTATATTTTGTTTAAAATTTTAATTATTTCGATTAAGGGTGGCCTGCTGATTAAAAAAATTTAAACACGTTGCTAGAAATTATGCACCATTTGGCCGGAAAATCGAAAAAAACTGTAGATTATTGGATTTTTATCAAATTTCGTTAATCGCTATATTGGCGTCAATTTTGGTCCGACAGTCAAGCGAATACACAGTTCCTACATAAAATTGGCCGCTCGTTCTTCTGCAATACTCAGAATTTTCCTACATCTAACGGTTCGTGAGAAAAATTTCCACTTGGATGTCTGTATTTGGCTGAAAATTTCGTGAAAATTAAAAGTGTATATATTTTTTTAAATTTTAATTATTTCGATTAGGGGTGGCCTGCTGATTAAAAAAATCTAAACATGTTGCCAGAAATTATGCACCCTTTGGCCGGAAAATCGAAAAAACTGTAGATTAATGGATTTTTATCAAATTTCGTTAATCGGCTATATTGGCGTCAATTTTGTCCGAGAGTCAAGCGAATGAACATTTTCTACATAAAATTGGCCGCTCGTTCTTCTGCCATACTCGGTATTTTCCTACATCTAACGGTTCGTGAGAAAAATTTCCACTTGGATGTCTATTTGCTGAAAATTTCGTGAAAATTAAAAGTGTATATTTTTTTTTAAATTTTAATTATCTCGATTAAGGGTGCCCTGCTGATTAAAAAATCTAACACGTTGCCAGAAATTATGCACCGTTTGGCCGGAAAATCGAAAAAACTGTAGATTATTGGATTTTTAATAAATTTCGTTAATCGGCTATATTGACGTCAATTTTGGTCTGAGAGTCAAGCGAATGAACATTTCCTACATAAAATTGGCCGCTCGTTCTTCTGCCATACTCGGAATTTTCCTAAATCTAACGATTCGTGAAAAAAATTTCCACTTGGATGTCTGTATTTGCTGAAAATTTCGTGAAAACTAAAAGTGTATATTTTTTTTTAAATTTTAATTATTTCGATTAAGGGTGGCCTGCTATTTAAAAAATTCTAAACACGTTGCCAGAAATTATGCACCGTTTGGCCGGAAAATCGAAAAACTGTAGATTATTGGATTTTTATCAAATTTCGTTAATCGGCTATATTGACGTCAATTTTGGTCTGAGAGTCAAGCGAATGAACATTTCCTACATAAAATTGGCAGCTCGTTCTTCTGCCATACTCGAATTTTCCTAAATCTAACGGTTCGTGAAAAAAATTTCCACTTGAATGTCTGTATTTGCTGAAAATTTCGTGAAAATTAAAAGTGTATATTTTGTTTAAAATTTTAATTATTTCGATTAAGGGTGGCCTGCTGATTAAAAAAATTTAAACACGTTGCTAGAAATTATGCACCATTTTGGCCGGAAAATCGAAAAAACTGTAGATTATTGGATTTTTATCAAATTCGTTAATCGGCTATATTGGCGTCAATTTTGGTCCGACAGTCAAGCGAATACACAGTTCCTACATAAAATTGGCCGCTCGTTCTTCTGCAATACTCAGAATTTTCCTACATCTAACAGTTCGTGAGAAAAATTTCCACTTGGATGTCTGTATTTGCTGAAAATTCGTGAAAATTAAAAGTGTATATTTCGTTTAAAATTTGAATTATTTCGATTAAGGGTTGGCCTGCTGATTAAAAAAATTTACACATGTTGCTAAAAATTATGCACCGTTTTGCCGGAAAATGGAAAAAACTGTAGATTTTTTAATTCGATTTTTCCTCTTTTCCGGCAAACTGGGGTTAAGCGAACAGAAAAAATCACATGCTTGCAATAAGCTGGACTAAGTGCATGTACCGAAACAATAAACAAAATTTTTTTTTTTTGGAAAATTTGTAAAAAATGTTCCAAGGTGGTACCCTTGGATTTTTATCGAATTTGGTTAATCGGCTATATTGGCGTCAATTTTGGTCCGAGGGTCAAGCGAATACACAGTTCCTACATAATATTGGCCGCTCGTTCTTCTGCCATACCCGGATTTTTCCTACATCTAACGGTTCGTGAGATAAATTTCCACTTGGATGTCTGTATTTGCTGAAAATTTCGTGAAAATTAAAAGTGTATATTAAGTTTAGAATTTTAATTATTTCGATTTAGGGTGGCCTGCTGATTAAAAAAATTTAAACACGTTGCCAGAAATTATCCACCGTTTGGCCGGAAAATCGAAAAAACTGTAGATTATTGGATTTTTATCAAATTTCGTTAATCGGCTATATTGGCGTCAATTTTGGTCCCAGAGTCAAGCGAATACACAGTTCCTACATAAAATTGGCCGCTCGTTCTTCTGCCATACTCGGAATTTTCCTACATCTAACGGTTCGTGAGAAAAGTTTCCACTTGGATGTCTGTATTTGCTGAAAATTTCGTGAAAATTAAAAGTGTATATATTTTTTTAAATTTTAATTATTTCGATTAGGGGTGGCCTGCTGATTAAAAAAATTTAAACATGTTGCCAGAAATTATGCACCGTTTGGCCGAAAATCGAAAAAAACTGTAGATTATTGGATTTTTATTAAATTTCGTTAATCGGCTATATTGACGTCAATTTTGGTCTGAGAGTCAAGCGAATGAACATTTCCTACATAAAATTGGCCGCTCGTTCTTCTGCCATACTCGGAATTTTCCTAAATCTAACAGTTCGTGAAAAAAATTTCCACTTGAATGTCTGTATTTGCTGAAAATTTCGTGAAAATTAAAAGTGTATATTTTGTTTAAAATTTTAATTATTTCGATTAAGGGTGGCCTGCTGATTAAAAAAATTTAAACACGTTGCTAGAAATTATGCACCATTTGGCCGGAAAATCGAAAAAACTGTAGATTATTGGATTTTTATCAAATTCGTTAATCGGCTATATTGGCGTCAATTTTGGTCCGACAGTCAAGCGAATACACAGCTCCTACATAAAATTGGCCGCTCGTTCTTCTGCAATACTCAGAATTTTCCTACATCTAACGGTTCGTGAGAAAAATTTCCACTTGGATGTCTGTATTTGCTGAAAATTTCGTGAAAATTAAAAGTGTATATATTTTTTTAAATTTTAATTATTTCGATTAGGGGTGGCCTGCTGATTAAAAAAATTTAAACATGTTGCCAGAAATTATGCACCGTTTGGCCGGAAAATCGAAAAAACTGTAGATTATTGGATTTTTATTAAATTTCGTTAATCGGCTATATTGACGTCAATTTTGGTCTGAGAGTCAAGCGAATGAACATTTCCTACATAAAATTGGCCGCTCGTTGTTCTGCCATACTCAGAATTTTTCTACATCTAACGGTTCGTGAAAAAAATTTCCACTTGGATGTCTGTGTTTGCAGAAAATTTCGTGAAAATTAAAAGTGTATTTTTTTTTTAAATTTTAATTATTTCGATTAAGGGTGGCCTGCTGATTAAAAAAATCTACACACGTGGCTAAAAATTATGCACTGTTTTGCCGGAAAATGGAAAAAACTGTAGATTTTTTAACTCGATTTTTCCTCTTTTCCGGCAAACTGGGGTTGAGCGAACAGAAAAAATCACATGCTTGCAATAAGCTGGACCCAAGTGCATGTACCGAAACAATAAACAAAATTTTTTTTTTTTGGAAAATTTGTAAAAAATTTTCCAAGGGGTACCCTTGGATTTTTATCGAATTTGGTTAATCGGCTATATTGGCGTCAATTTTGGTCGAGAGTCAAGCGAATATACAGTTCCTATATAAAATTGGCTGCTCATTCTTTTGCCATACTCAGAATTTTCCTACATCTAACGATTCGTGAGAAAAATTTCCACTTGAATGTCTGTATTTGCTGAAAATTTCGTGAAAATTAAAAGTGTATATTTTTTTTTAAATTTTAATTATTTCGATTAAGGGTGGCTGCTGATTAAAAAAATCCAAACACGTTGCCAGAAATTATGCACCGTTTGGCCGAAAAATCGAAAAAACTGTAGATTATTGGATTTTTATCAAATTTCGTTAATCGGCTATATTGACGTCAATTTTGTCTGAGAGTCAAGCGAATGAACATTTCCTACATAAAATTGGCCGCTTGTTCTTCTGCCATACTCGGATTTTCCTACATCTAACGTTTCGTGAGTAAAATTTCCACTTGGATGTCTGTATTTGCTGAAAATTTCGTGAAAATTAAAAGTGTATATTTAGTTTAGAATTTTAATTATTTCGATTAAGGGTGGCCTGCTGATTAAAAAAATCTAAACACGTTGCCAGAAATTATGCACCGTTTGGCCGGAAAATCGAAAAAACTGTAGATTATTGGATTTTATCAAATTTCGTTAATCGGCTATGTTGGCGTCAATTTTGCTCCGAGAGTGAAACGAATGAACATGTTCTACATAAAATTGGCAGCTCGTTCTTCTGCCATACTCAGAATTTTTCTACATCTAACGGTTCGTGAGAAAAATTTCCACTTGGATGTCTGTATTTGCTGAAAATTTCGTGAAAATTAAAAGTGTATATTTTGTTTAAATTTTAATTATTTCGATTAAGGGTGGCCTGCTGATTAAAAAAATCCAAACACGTTGCCAGAAATTATGCACCGTTTGGCCGAAAAATCGAAAAAACTGTAGATTATTGGATTTTTATCAAATTTCGTTAATCGGCTATATTGACGTCAATTTTGGTCTGAGAGTCAAGCGAATGAACATTTCCTACATAAAATTGGCCGCTCGTTCTTCTGCCATACTCGGAATTTTCCTATATCTAGCGGTTCGTGAGAAAAATTTCCACTTGAATGTCTGTATTTGCTGAAAATTTCGTGAAAATTAAAAGTGTATATATTTTTTTTTAATTTTAATTATTTCGATTAAGGGTGGCATGCTGATTAAAAAAATCTTAACACGTTGCCAGAAATTATGCACCGTTTGGCCGGAAAATCGAAAAAACTGTAGATTATTGGATTTTCATCAAATTTCGTTAATCGGCTATATTGACGTCAATTTTGGTCTGAGAGTCAAGCGAATGAACATTTCCTACATAAACTTGGCCGCTCGTTGGCCGCTGAAATTATGCACCGTTTGGCCGGAAAATCGAAAAAACTGTAGATTATTGGATTTTTATCAAATTTCGTTAATCGGCTATATTGACGTCAATTTTGGTCTGAGAGTCAAGCGAATGAACATTTCCTACGTAAAATTGGCCCGCTCGTTCTTCTGCCATACTCGGAATTTTCCTACATCAAACGGTTCGTGAGAAAAATTCCACTTGGATGTCTGTATTTGCTGAAAATTTCGTGAAAATTAAAAGTGTATTTTTTTTTTAAATTTTAATTATTTCGATTAAGGGTGGCCTGCTGATTAAAAAAATCTAAACACGTTTCCAGAAATTATGCACCGTTTTGCCGGAAAATGGACAAAACTGTAGATTTTTTAATTCGATTTTTCCTCTTTTCCGGCAAACTGGGGTTAAGCAAACAGATAAAATCACATGCTTGCAATAAGCTGGACCAAGTGCATGTACCGAAACAATAAACAAAATTTTTTTTTTTTTTGGAAAATTTGTAAAAAATGTTCCAAGGGGGTACCCTTGGATTTTTATCGAATTTGGTTAATCGGCTATATTGGCGTCAATTTTGGTCCGAGAGTCAAGCGAATACACAGTTCCTACATAAAAATTGGCTTCTCGTTCTTCTGCCATACTCAGAATTTTCCTATATCTAACGATTCGTGAGAAAATTTCCACTTGAATGTCTGTATTTGCTGAAAATTTCGTGAAAATTAAAAGTGTATATTTTTTTTTAAATTTTAATTATTTCGATTAAGGGTGGCCTGCTGATTAAAAAATCCAAACACGTTGCCAGAAATTATGCACCGTTTGGCCGAAAATCGAAAAACTGTAGATTATTGGATTTTTATCAAATTTCGTTAATCGGCTATATTGACGTCAATTTGGTCTGAGAGTCAAGCGAATGAACATTTCCTACATCAAATTGGCCGCTCGTTCTTCTGCCATACTCGAATTTTCCTACGTCTAACGGTTCGTGAGATAAATTTCCACTTGGATGTCTGTATTTGCTGAAAATTTCGTGAAAATGAAAAGTGTATATTTAGTATAGAATTTTAATTATTTCGATTAAGGGTGGCCTGCTGATTAAAAAAATCTAAACACGTTGCCAGAAATTATGCACCGTTTTGCCGGAAAATGGAAAAAAAACTAGAGATTTTTAACTCGATTTTTCCCCTTTTCCGGCAAACTGGGGTTAAGCGAACAGAAAAAATCACATGCTTGCAATAAGCTGGACCAAGTGCATGTACCGAAACAATAAACAAAATTTTTTTTTGGAAAATTTGTAAAAAATTTTCCAAGGGGTACCCTTGGATTTTTATCGAATTTGGTTAATCGGCTATATTGGCGTCAATTTTGGTCCGAGAGTCAAGCGAGTATACAGTTCCTATATAAAATTGGCTGCTCATTCTTTTGCCATACTCAGAATTTTCCTACATCTAACGATTCGTGAGAAAAATTTCCACTTGAATGTCTGTATTTGCTGAAAATTTCGTGAAAATTAAAAGTGTATATTTTTTTTAAATTTTAATTATTTCGATTAAGGGTGGCCTGCTGATTAAAAAAATCCAAACACGTTGCCAGAAATTATGCACCGTTTGGCCGAAAAATCGAAAAAACTGTAGATTATTGGATTTTCATCAAATTTCGTTAATCGGCTATATTGACGTCAATTTTGGTCTGAGAGTCAAGCGAATGAACATTTCCTACATAAAATTGGCCGCTTGTTCTTCTGCCATACTCGAATTTCCTACATCTAACGGTTCGTGAGAAAAATTTCCACTTGGATGTCTGTATTTGCTGAAAATTTCGTGAAAATTAAAAGTGTATATTTAGTTTAAAATTTTAATTATTTCGATTAAGGGTGGCCTGCTGATTAAAAAAATCCAAACACGTTGCCAGAAATTATGCACCGTTTGGCCGAAAAATCGAAAAAACTGTAGATTATTGGATTTTTATCAAATTTCGTTAATCGGCTATATTGACGTCAATTTTGGTCTGAGAGTCAAGCGAATGAACATTTCCTACATAAAATTGGCCGCTCGTTCTTCTGCCATACTCGGAATTTTCCTATATCTAGCGGTTCGTGAGAAAAATTTCCACTTGAATGTCTGTATTTGCTGAAAATTTCGTGAAAATTAAAAGTGTATATATTTTTTTTTAATTTTAATTATTTCGATTAAGGGTGGCATGCTGATTAAAAAAATCTTAACACGTTGCCAGAAATTATGCACCGTTTGGCCGGAAAATCGAAAAAACTGTAGATTATTGGATTTCATCAAATTTCGTTAATCGGCTATATTGACGTCAATTTTGGTCTGAGAGTCAAGCGAATGAACATTTCCTACATAAACTTGGCCGCTCGTTGGCCGCTGAAATTATGCACCGTTTGGCCGGAAAATCGAAAAAACTGTAGATTATTGGATTTTTATCAAATTTCGTTAATCGGCTATATTGACGTCAATTTTGGTCTGAGAGTCAAGCGAATGAACATTTCCTACGTAAAATTGGCCGCTCGTTCTTCTGCCATACTCGGAATTTTCCTACATCTAACGGTTCGTGAGAAAAAATTTCACTTGGATGTCTGTATTTGCTGAAAATTTCGTGAAAATTAAAAGTGTATATATTTTTTTAAATTTTAATTATTTCGATTAAGGATGGCCTGCTGATTAAAAAAATCCAAACACGTTGCCAGAAATTATACACCGTTTGGCCGAAAAATCGAAAAACTGTAGATTATTGGATTTTTATCAAATTTCGTTAATCGGCTATATTGACGTCAATTTTGGTCTGAGAGTCAAGCAAATGAACATTTCCTACATAAAATTGGCCGCTCGTTCTTCTGCCATCCTCGGAAATTTCCTACATCTAGCGGTTCGTGAGAAAAATTTCCACGTGGATGTCTGTATTTGCTGAAAATTTCGTGAAAATTAAAGTGTATTTTTTTTTTAAATTTTAATTATTCGATTAAGGGTGGCCTGCTGATTAAAAAAATCTAAACACGTTGCCAGAAATTATGCACCGTTTTGCCGGAAAATGGACAAAACTGTAGATTTTTTAATTCGATTTTTCCTCTTTTCCGGCAAACTGGGGTTAAGCAAACAGATAAAATCACATGCTTGCAATAAGCTGGACCAAGTGCATGTACCGAAACAATAAACAAAATTTTTTTTTTTGGAAAATTTGTAAAAAATGTTCCAAGGGGGTACCCTTGGATTTTTATCGAATTTGGTTAATCGGCTATATTGGCGTCAATTTTGGTCCGAGAGTCAAGCGAATACACAGTTCCTACATAAAATTGGCTTCTCGTTCTTCTGCCATACTCAGAATTTTCCTATATCTAACGATTCGTGAGAAAAAATTTCCACTTGAATGTCTGTATTTGCTGAAAATTTCGTGAAAATTAAAAGTGTATATTTTTTTTTAAATTTTAATTATTTCGATTAAGGGTGGCCTGCTGATTAAAAAAATCCAAACACGTTGCCAGAAATTATGCACCGTTTGGCCGAAAAATCGAAAAAACTGTAGATTATTGGATTTTTTATCAAATTTCGTTAATCGGCTATATTGACGTCAATTTTGATCTGAGAGTCAAGCGAATGAACATTTCCTACATCAAATTGGCCGCTCGTTCTTCTGCCATACTCGGAATTTTCCTACGTCTAACGGTTCGTGAGATAAATTTCCACTTGGATGTCTGTATTTGCTGAAAATTTCGTGAAAATGAAAAGTGTATATTTAGTATAGAATTTTAATTATTTCGATAAGGGTGGCCTGCTGATAAAAAAATCTAAACACGTTGCCAGAAATTATGCACCGTTTTGCCGGAAAATGAAAAAAAAACTAGAGATTTTTAACTCGATTTTTCCCCTTTTCCGGCAAACTGGGGTTAAGCGAACAGAAAAAATCACATGCTTGCAATAAGCTGGACCAAGTGCATGTACCGAAACAATAAACAAAATTTTTTTTTTTTGGAAAATTTGTAAAAAATTTTCCAAGGGGTACCCTTGGATTTTTATCGAATTTGGTTAATCGGCTATATTGGCGTCAATTTTGGTCCGAGAGTCAAGCGAATATACAGTTCCTATATAAAATTGGCTGCTCATTCTTTTGCCATACTCAGAATTTTCCTACATCTAACGATTCGTGAGAAAAATTTCCACTTGAATGTCTGTATTTGCTGAAAATTTCGTGAAAATTAAAAGTGTATATTTTTTTAAATTTTAATTATTTCGATTAAGGGTGGCCTGCTGATTAAAAAAATCCAAACACGTTGCCAGAAATTATGCACCGTTTGGCCGAAAAATCGAAAAACTGTAGATTATTGGATTTTTATCAAATTTCGTTAATCGGCTATATTGACGTCAATTTTGGTCTGAGAGTCAAGCGAATGAACATTTCCTACATAAAATTGGCCGCTCGTTCTTCTGTCATACTCGGAATTTTCCTATATCTAGCGGTTCGTGAGAAAAATTTCCACTTGAATGTCTGTATTTGCTGAAAATTTCGTGAAAATTAAAAGTGTATATATTTTTTTTAATTTTAATTATTTCGATTAAGGGTGGCATGCTGATTAAAAAAATCTTAACACGTTGCCAGAAATTATGCACCGTTTGGCCGGAAAATCGAAAAAACTGTAGATTATTGGATTTTCATCAAATTTCGTTAATCGGCTATATTGACGTCAATTTTGGTCTGAGAGTCAAGCGAATGAACATTTCCTACATAAACTTGGCCGCTCGTTGGCCGCTGAAATTATGCACCGTTTGGCCGGAAATCGAAAAAACTGTAGATTATTGGATTTTTATCAAATTTCGTTAATCGGCTATATGATGTCAATTTTGGTCTGAGAGTCAAGCGAATGAACATTTCCTACGTAAAATTGGCCGCTCGTTCTTCTGCCATACTCGGAATTTTCCTACATCTAACGGTTCGTGAGAAAAATTTCCACTTGGATGTCTGTATTTGCTGAAAATTTCTGTGAAAATTAAAAGTGTATATATTTTTTTAAATTTTAATTATTTCGATTAAGGATGGCCTGCTGATTAAAAAAATCCAAACACGTTGCCAGAAATTATACACCGTTTGGCCGAAAAATCGAAAAAACTGTAGATTATTGGATTTTTATCAAATTTCGTTAATCGGCTATATTGACGTCAATTTTGGTCTGAGAGTCAAGCAAATGAACATTTCCTACATAAAATTGGCCGCTCGTTCTTCTGCCATCCTCGGAATTTTCCTACATCTAGCGGTTCGTGAGACAAATTTCCACGTGGATGTCTGTATTTGCTGAAAATTTCGTGAAAATGAAAGTGTATATTTAGTATAGAATTTAATTATTTCGATTAAGGGTGGCCTGCTGATTAAAAAAATCTAAACATGTTGCCAGAAATTATGCACCGTTTGGCCGAAAATCGAAAAAACTGTAGATTATTGGATTTTTATCAAATTTCGTTAATCGGCTATGTTGGCGTCAATTTTGGTCCGAGAGTCAAGCGAATACACAGTTCCTACATAAAATTGGCTTCTCGTTCTTCTGCCATACTCAGAATTTTCCTATATCTAACGATTCGTGAGAAAAATTTCCACTTGAATGTCTGTATTTGCTGAAAATTTCGTGAAAATTAAAAGTGTATTTTTTTTTTAAATTTTAATTATTTCGATTAAGGGTAGCCTGCTGATTAAAAAAATCTAAACACGTTGCCAGAAATTATGCACCGTTTGGCCGAAAAATCGAAAAAAACTATAGATTATTGGATTTTTATCAAATTTCGTTAATCGGCTATATTGACGTCAATTTTGGTCTGAGAGTCAAGCGAATGAACATTTCCTACATCAAATTGGCCGCTCGTTCTTCTGCCATACTCGGAATTTTCCTACGTCTAACGGTTCGTGAGATAAATTTCCACTTGGATGTCTGTATTTGCTGAAAATTTCGTGAAAATGAAAAGTGTATATTTAGTATAGAATTTTAATTATTTCGATTAAGGGTGGCCTGCTGATTAAAAAAATCTATACATGTTGCCAGAAATTATGCACCGTTTGGCCGGAAAATCGAAAAAACTGTAGATTATTGGATTTTATCAAATTTCGTTAATCGGCTATGTTGGCGTCAATTTTGCTCCGAGAGTCAAGCGAATGAACATTTTCTACATAAAATTGGCCGCTCGTTGTTCTGACATACTCAGAATTTTCCTACATCTAACGGTTGGTGAGAAAATTTCCACTTGGATGTCTGTATTTGCTGAAAATTTCGTGAAAATTAAAAGTGTATATATTTTTTTAAGTTTTAATAATTTCGATTAAGGGTGGCCTGGCTGATTAAAAAAATCTAAACACGTTGCCAGAAATTATGCACCGTTTGGCCGGAAAATCCGAAAAAAACTGTAGATTATTGGATTTTTATCAAATTTCGTTAATCGGCTATATTGACGTCAATTTTTGGTCTGAGAGTCAAGCGAATGAACATTTCCTACGTAAAATTGGCTGCTCGTTCTTCTGCCATACTCGGAATTTTCCTACATCTAACGGTTCGTGAAAAAAATTTCCACCTGTATGTCTGTATTTGCTGAAAATTTCGTGAAAATTAAAAGTGTATATTTCGTTTAAAATTTAAATTATTGCGATTAAGGGTTGCCTGCTGATTAAAAAAATCTACACATGTGGCTAAAAATTATGCACCGTTTTGCCGGAAAATGGAAAAAACTGTAGATTATTGGATTTTTATCAAATTTCGTTAATCGGCTATATTGACGTCAATTTTGGTCCGAGAGTCAAGCGAATGAACGTTTTCTACATAAAATTGGCCGCTCGTTTTTCTGCCATACTCAGAATTTTCCTACATCTAACGGTTCGTGAGAAAAATTTCCACTTGGATGTCTGTATTTGCTGAAAATTTCGTGAAAATTAAAAGTGTATATTTCGTTTAAAATTTGAATTATTTCGATTAAGGGTGGCCTGTTGATTAAAAAAATCTACACACGTGGCTAAAAATTATGCACTGTTTTGCCGGAAAATGGAAAAAACTGTAGATTTTTTAATTCGATTTTTCCTCTTTTCCGGCAAACTGGGGTTAAGCGAACAGAAAAAATCACATGCTTGCAATAAGCTGGACAAGTGCATGTACCGAAACAATAAACAAAATTTTTTTTTTAGAAAATTTGA
>NW_027312038.1:0-63363 GCF_040954645.1 Diabrotica undecimpunctata
CGCGCTATCTCAGAGTTCTCTCTTGTTAATTAATTAATAAAAATTTTTTTGTTATTTTTTTTTGTTTTATCTTAATATAGGTAATAATTATAACTAATGAAGTAGTAAAGACTGGCCTTTCTGTAGGACCAATATAAATAGCAATTTAAAAATGGCCCATGCTCAACTTAATTGTTTTCAATGGGCACTACTGTTTATTACCTTTAACCAATTACAGAACTACAAAGTAAAAGTAATTTTTAAAATTTTATTGTCATTTAATTATTTATTGTAATATTATTATTTGTATATTTCATGGAAATAAACGTTATTATTATTATTATTATATTATATAAAACATGAACAAATTTTTAATATTAAAATTACATTTTAAAATTCAAAACAATTTTGAAGCAAAGCTTTTTGTGTTATCTTGGTAAAAAAGTGAGTTAGGCTAATCACGTCAGTCAGGCTAAAATAATATACAAATATGTAAATTATTACAACTAGTATGAATTTGACATATTTTTATTGATTGCTTTCCTATGATAATAATCGAAAGCACGATTTACGGTGAATTGTATGGTGAGAATCACGCAACGCTGTAATTTCCAACTTTAAAGTTTGGCTTTTCTCAGAGGAGATATTTATTTTTTCTTCTTCTTTGTCTTTGTCTTGTTCTTCGTGGATTTGGTAAAAATCATGTTCCATTTCTTCGAAAAGCGTATCCAGTGATCATTTTTTCGTACAAGTGCATGTGTTTCGTTTCTTGTAATTATGATATGCCTCTGTGTTTTGGTTGACATGTATTTCAAGTAAGCTTTTTTCTTTTCTTTACATTTTTCCTTCACTTCTGCATAAAACCATGGAGTTCTTCGTCTTGGGAACGATTTATTTTGGCAGTTTTGTTAGGTGGATTGAATAGCCTCACAGAAGTGTTGCCGATCCCAAGCCCGGAAAAAACAGGAAGGTGTCTACAGCAAGTTAGTACAGTTATTAGTTTATATAAGCTCATAGAAACAGGATTATGCCTTTGAGATATTTATTTTGGAAGAGATAAAGGATTTAAATTCTACTAACGAAATCCATGAAGAACTGACTGCTGAGGTTTTTAAGAAATATGTTGTCAAATACTTTATTACCGACCAATTGTGTAATAGTCTTGGATGATGTCCGTTACCATTTACGATAGAAGAATTGTTATCTAACACTAAATAGAGAAAGTGAGAGCTCTTGGATGACCTCATAAACCAAGAAATAGTAGTTCCAGCAGAAGGTTTACTTAAAAAAGAGTTATTGCAGCAATGCAAACAACATTTACCAAAATTTAAGAAGTATCGGGTATATGAAATAGCAAAAGATCATTGAGTTAAAGTGTTGCGATTACCACCTTATCACTGGGCTCAAATGAAGGGATAAGTCGCGAGAAATAATACAAAATTTAAACTTCAAGATGTTCGTTAACCATTAGCTGACTCCATATCAAAAATATTATTTGACAGTTTGCAAATGCTGTAAGACATGTCATAGCAGAGAAAGAAACATTTTGGAAACTCGATAAGTTAATAGAGGATTCATTATTAGTCTGGAATTATTATTTCTGTGGGAAATGAAGACACTGATGATGATTATGCCTTCTTATCAAAGAAGACAACCTATGTATTTAGTCTATGTCATTAATATTAGTATTATTAATTATAATGTTTATGTAACCCGACTATCAAAATCTATTTATTTTTAAATTGTAAGGCAACGTCCTAAACCAGTAGCATTTTAATAAAAATTAATGTGAGTACGTAATTTTGATATTTTTAATTAAAGTAATGTTATGTTCTCCGTCACTGACGCGTTCAGTATATTGCTCAATCCCTTAGGATTTGCTTATTTGCATTTTATGATGTATTGTTTTTAAGGTTTTGTCAGGGTAGGTCATTTTAAAGTCGAGTGAAAATTAAAATATGAGGATATTAATTAGAATACGTTTTTCTTGCATTAATCATTCGTGTATTTAGACCTTTGCTATAAAATTTGTGCTACTAATCATTTTTAAATAATACAGACTTTTCTATAGTTTTATCTTTTTGTCTTTTAGCTACTTAATGATATCCTGTTTCTTCCAAGAAGTATTTAGCAGACGAATTTAATGGTATAATAATAACTAGCGTTATTTATTACTGCAACTGAACATTTTGATAGTTCCATCATATGCTGAAAATATTTTTCAATCAGTGTTTATATCTTAATGGTATTTTTAGATTAAAATATTAAAAAACCACCTTCTATAAACACTGTATCACCTTGTATGATAAATCAATTTGTCTTCAGATTTTTAAGGTTTCGAATTGTTACAAACAAAAATTATTCATTCATAAGAACACCTCATAGTTTTCTCAGACTACACCCTAAGAGTCTTAAAGGGATTTAAATAAGAATCGTCTCATATTTCCTCAAAACCTGTGGGCACAGCTAAAAGTCTTACAATTAAAATATAATTCAAGTGGAGTAAATTGGGACGCAATAAAGTCAAACAATAAATATAACATTGCATATAAACTTACAGCACTAAATGCCCAGCATGACCCACAACTGCCTTGATCTCTAATAGGAGCAACTGCCCCTTTGCTTCTCCAATCCATTGATTCTGGAACAGTCAATTGAGAATCAACTGCAAAGCGGGATGTAACGTTTGGTTTAGGCATGGTGAGCGATTTGAGAGTCAACCATAGCCTTAAATTCCTTGGGTCATATCTGCGAAATGGTTAACAGCCAAGTAGTAGGATACTTCACCTTTTTTGTATCTTGCATTGTGTTCTTCAATTTTGTTCAGATTTGAGAGAAAATCTGGAAACGAATTTGCTCTTCTCTAAGATGTTCGTACTTCTTTAAGTGGTCAACCTGAAAGAAAAAAAATCAATTATGCCACAGATTTTATAATCTATGTATAAGAGTTTTCGTGCACGTTGTGACAAAACTCATTTAATTACAAATTTTTAGTTAAATACACCAATGCTTTTAGAAAGTTTATTTCTACTATCTGGTATGAGCCTAGTTTGCAACTGGTACCATTTAAGTGAATAAATCAGTAATTCTCAACAAACGCTTTACCGAATTAACAAAAAGAATAAACTATTTTTAGTTACTTTTGCCGAAAGTTGTAATAAACGATACCTTCCTGGGTAAAATCTTCCTTCCAGGAAAACAAATGTTTTCTAATTTTTTGTTTGATTTATTTGTTTGTCTGAATGCAAGAAACATGGACGAACCCCACCTACACTTTGTTTTTTCGGTACACGCCAAGTAGAATCCAAACGGAGCCTGTTCTGGAGCGAAATCAAACTCGTTAAAGCCGTTCAGTCTACATCCGGTTAACTAGCCTCTGAGAATCTGTGTCTGCGGCAGCCTTATGGACCATCACTGGATGTGTTCCGTTGCACGTTTTGGCGGTGGAAAGAAATAAACTTTATGAGAGAAGAGGTCCAAACCTTACTGTGGCCGAGAGAAGACAGGAAAGAGACAGGTCAGTTGAAAGATGGCAAGAAGAATGGAAAAACACGGAAGATGTGGCACAGTGGACGAAAATGCTGATCCCGAACATAAGAGATTGGGTGGACTGTGGCCACACTGATTATTTCCTGCTGGATTATTTCCTGACGCAGGTGCTCACGGACACGGTGTTTAGGGCCTACCTCTATAGGATCGGAAAGGCTGATACAGATGAATCCCTATACTGTAGATACTCGGACACTGTGACACATACGATGTTAGATTGCAGCAGATGGATAGTGGAAAGGAACAGAATGGAGGGAGAGATAGGTGTGAATTAAAAGGATTGAGAGAATTGATCTCAAAATAAATTAGTTTGGACTAGAAATAGCACAGCTATATCCGTGCAGTAATCAAGAAAAAGGAAGAGGAAGAAAGACTGTTGGACCAACGCTAAAGGTAAGAGTGACTGATGCTGAAAGGTGAAGCTAGAGAAGTGGGTCACACTGTATGAGTTAGAATCCGTGAGTCAGACTGTGAGGGAAGGAGGAAATGCCCATCTGGAATGAAGCCGAACTAGGAGCGATGAGTGTCTTCTACGCGCTACCTGGAACGAGACAGGGAGCCCTCCTTGCTGATGACTAGAGTGTGTGTGTGTGTGTGTGTGTGTGTTTGGTGAGTTGGGACTTGGAAACTAGTCCTTTAGCCACAGAATTGTACATGTAAGATATTAGTTTTTAAATAATGTGACTAGAGTGTGGATGTGTATGAATGGAGACTGAATGAATAACGGTAGTGATTCGGAAGTGATGCCAGCCTTACAGCGGCCATCCGCTTCCGGATCGCTGGATGACAGAGGAGGGTCTGGTTTAGCAGGTAGGCAATCGGCGTAGACCTCGGCGACGAGAGGGCATTTTAAAGTACCACCGGGAACTATCACCGGGAGTACGAAGAATGCATCCTGCACTAAAGTTAGTCAGGCGGCGTCCTGGACTGAGATGTCTTTTGAAGATTCCAGACCCTCTCTATAAAGACGAAAAAAAAAAATATCCCCTAATATCGCTACGATATGCATATATCAATGTAAGCGATTTACAGGTCAGGCAAGTCAGTCCCTTACGGGCTCTCCTAGAGTCACTTGCACTCTAGGGACTTGGCGCGAACTTCTAGACTCTGAGGCTGAGTAATTTCTGCGACTAAAATTGGTGTTTTATTTTGTTTAATCGCGTAGAAATAGCATTTTCTTATCAAGACGAGAGATACCGAATCTATACATTGAATAGTCTGTAACCAAAGATGGACTTTGGACTTAACAGTTCTTTATCTGCCACGGTCGAAGCCCCCTGCAGAGCGTGTGGGATACAAAGGTGGTAGGACTTATTTCCGACGAGCCGACATGGCGCCCACTCTGTTCTTCGAACTTATGCCCAGCTACACCGAAGGCACACTGATGAATCCAATGTGTGCTGGATTCAAGAAAACAGCAGGGAGAACCATAGGATGTTAGAGGCCATATTTCAGATACATTTTTTTATGTATCGATATTTGATGATATAATAACCAGGTTGCAGAGAAATGTTCTGACAATTTAGCACTTGTATGAAAATTTATGACATTGTTTGCCAAAAACTGTCAAAAAAGTATATGTCAGAAACCAACCATACAATAAATAAACAGCTCGTTTCTTTCCAGCGATACATGCTGTTTTAGGGTGTATATGAAAACAAAGCCAAACAAAATTTAAAGGTTAGCTTGAAAAACGAGGCACTATAGAACATAATTAATGTTCCCGTGCAGTGCTTGAATTTGTCTCTAACCATTTGCGATACTGCACGAAAACGCAGAACTTTTATTACACTACAGTAAAGTTGTTCTTACCATCGTTTGAGCGACCACCATTTCTATCACTTTTCGGTTTTAATCAGAAATAATGAAATAATGATTTTATTAGAAATACATTCTGTTTTTAAGTAATTGTAAAATGACTCGAAAAAAATTGAAGAACGAAAAAAAAGGTACAAGTTAGTGCTCTACATATCGCCAATCAGCTAAATCGTTTACAAATAATGTTACAAATAAAATATTTTTTGTCCTCAAGTTATTTTAGTTAATCTTTTTACATTATTCTTGTCTTTTTAAAAAATCTACCGACCTATTTCCTAGTTTTTTGTTATTTACAAAAACCAATAAACTCATTAACTAAGCCTGACGCCTGAGTTAATAGTAATACTTATAATTCACAGTAAATGGTTCATACAAATTTGTTGTCAATATACGAGCTGACTTTACTTAGTAATAAGGCATTGACTTACACAAATACCTAAACAAAATGCAAATGTCCATAACAATTTTGCATGGATAATGCTGATATGTACAAAAAATAACTCACCTTAAATCGAGCCCATTGTTCGTTGATTGACACAGCATTAGTAGCTACGGCCAATGCGGCAAGTAGAATTAATAACTTCATTTTCTAAAAAGTAAAAATCAAGGTAATTATATTAAATAATTTTATACAATGAAAATTATGGTAATTACAAAATAATTGCAGCTAAAATATTCCTTTCGGCTCTATTTCTTAAATATATATATATATATATATATATATATATATATATATATATCTATATATATATATATATATATATATATATATATATATATAATATATGTGTGTGTGTGTGTAATTTAGCATGAGAAAGTTTTGATAGATTGCTGCTTATTGCAACAAGTGAATGTCCGTTTTATTCCTTGGGGTTCAACCGCACCCCCCGCTCGGTAAGTATATAGTACTAATGAACCCCAAACTATTCAAGGGACTGGGATTCCTCGTTTCTAGACGTCAGAGCTCTTGGAGACTTCAATTCTGGTCTGTTTAGTTAAGTTTGTAGTGATTGTCAAGTACGTGCTTTAAAAATGACTAAAACACCGAAGTTTCGAATTCCAAAACAGGTAACTGATGAAGAACTGTTTGCGGTATTAGAAACAAATGATTAAAATAGTTTTTTAACGACTTGGCACTAGAAAATACTTCAAGTGATATCGAAAAGACAAGTAAAGACTAGTAACAAAAATTGATGAAGTAGACGAAGTTTTTCAAGGTGAGATCAGTACTCATTATTAAATTATACTAAAAATCCAACTTAAATGTCTAAAGAGGGTAGTTCGTGGGCAAAATTTCCACTTTCTACAAAGATATGAAGAAGAAAATGTAATGTTTTACAGGTTTGATTAGATATAATTTTTCATCATTATCATCAATAAAGAAGTTTTTGAATTATTTTTTTCGCAAGATAATATGGATGATATTCTATTGGAGATAAATAGAAAAGCCGAATCATAATATATAGAATATTGGAAGACTTTTCCTTCTTTTGGTCAGAGAACTGAAAGCATTTATTAGTTTGCTTAAAAATTTTTGGAGCCTGACATGCTACTAAAGAGTTATATGTAAATCAGGTCCAAGATCCAACTTTAGGTTGTCCTGTAGTATCATCTTCCATATCTAGCAACACATTCCAACAGATTATAATGCTTTCTAAGATTCGACAAATTTAAAACAAAATATGAAATACCTAATACACCCGGATAAAGTTACCTAAACAGTTGTACGTGAATGAGCAGTTAGTCCAATTCTGAGGCGAGTCTAAATATTTGCGAAGATAGCAATTATTTTAAAATATAAGGTTTAAATATTTTGTTTACAAAGAACTTGGACAAAGAATTAGAAAGTTTTGTGGTCAGGGATAAGTATACAATAACAGAAGTACTATTAGTTTTAGTGTCTCTTCTTCTTCTTCTTCTTCAATTGCCATCTCCGCGGCGGAGGTCGGCAATCATCATAGCTATTCGGACTTTTGAGACGGCTGCTCTGAAAAGTTCATTTGATGTACATCAGTACCACTCTCTCAGATTGCGCAGCCATGACATTCTACGCCACCCTATGGTTCTCTTTCCTTGATCTTTCCCTGCATAATCAGTTGGAGCAAGGTGTATTTCTCTCCACGTGTAATATGTCCGAGATATTCCAATTTTCTTGTTTTAATTATATTTAAAATTTCTATTTCCTTATTCATCCTTCTCAGAACCTCTTTGTTTGTGACGTGTTCTGTTCACGATATATTCAGAATTCTTCTATACATCTACAGCTCACCGCGCTATCTCAGAGTTTCATTGATGTCGCATTCAAGGTCCAAGATTACATTCTATAAAATAAAGTCGAAAAAACATAGCACCTAGCCAACCTAACTCTTAGTTCCAATTTTAAATCGTACATAGCACTCTTCTCATTTGTTGAAATTTTGCTTTAGCCTTTTCTATTCTGATTTTGATCTCCTGAATGTAATCATCTGTGGAGTTAATCATTGTTCCCAGATATGTATATGTGTCCACTTGTTCGACGTTGGTACCGTTTATTAGAAGATTCTCGTTATTTCTTTGAGTTTTCGATATTCTCATATTGTCTCTAGAAACTTGAAAACAAAGAAAATATCTTATTTATGTTAAGTTTGGAAATACCAAGGTTGTGTGATATGTAATAGCATTGGCTTCTGTTTGACAAGTTGAAGAATTTGATTGCTCGAAAGGGACGGCGTGGTATGTAGAATGTATGTGTCTGATTTGAGAAAATAAGAAGGATAGATTGAAGTAAAGGAAGACATGTTTTGCTCGGGAAAAGGAAGATTACTGTGATTTGAACGTCGGAAGAAGCAAGCTGTTTTGTTATTAAGCATATCCCGCAGTGAAAATTAGCAGATTTCTTGTCAAAAAATAATTGTGAAAGGTGTTTTGTGTATGTGGAACCAGCTCCAGTTTAGAAGGTTCCTGTGAAATACGAAGTTTGGTCCAGGAGCTTTTGGAGATACTGTTGCGGCGAGAGACGTTGACAAGCAGAGAAGATAGCAGGCATGTGTAGAGCAACTGAGAGTACGAGCAAGAGATGGGCAGATTACAGTCGTCGAAAAACAGGATGCAGTAGAGAATTCTTGAAATAAAAAGTTAGTTTGCCATATAATCAACAAAGACTTTTAACCACGATCATAACTATATTATAATTAATTTGGTTTGTAATATTTTATTCAGTCATTTCATTTCACAATAAATATAATATTTTAATTCAGATATTAAAAAATTAAAAGAATTAATATATCTTGAAAAATAATTCTTTGTCTTGATTTAAAAAAGAAAACACAAAGAAGAGATCTTTTTTAAACTAAACATTTAATCAAACAATTATTAATAATTTATATACGAATTTTAACGAATTTGTAATTTAAATTGTTTTTTATTCTTTTTTAATAAATTATTCATTAATTTTTAATAAAATATATGAATGTATCACAAATTATAAAAAAGGTGTCTTTAGCAGACTGTGAAGACAGGCGTTAGTTTTATTATTACAAAAACCAAATGAAAAAATCGAATATATTAATGAAAAGAACATATTAATCTAAATTGTAAGATTGTATTGGTAATTTAAGAGACTGTAAACATTTGTCACAATACAACCAAGTAATACTAATAAAAAAATATTTAGTTATACCTGAACACTTCTTGTCACACTGATAGATACAATAGTCAGTTTCCTCATATGTATTTATATTCTTTTATACTATCTTATGTTCTATCTTAAAATTTTTTACTAATATATCTTATATTTTTATTGATCATATATTGATAGCGTCATTTTTTAAAATTGATTGTCATTATAATAACATTATCTTGCCACTTGATCAGTAATATGAAATATAACAATACAAGAACTGTCTGCAAAATCATATGACTGCGGTGTCATTAACACGAGGTGATATTTAGCATATAATAAATACGAAATGATCATCTAACAAACAGTTTTAATTCAAACAATACATATTCATAATAAAATTAAAAACAGTATCAGCACTTTTAATCCTCCGTTCATCGGATGTGGTCTGTGAGTCTACGACAAAATAAAAATTTTGGATAATTCTCTCATTAAATTTTTTTTAAATTTCTACCTTTTCAGTACCTTCCTAGAAATTAATACCATTTGTTTTGTTTATACAAAAACTGTTTTTAAAATTTCTAAATAGCTGCTTCATGGCCGTTTTGTCCTGACAGACCCCACCCGATCAAATGTGTAACAATATTTGCACTGCTTCTTAGTTGTATTTTTCTTGCAATCTTGTTTTACTTGGCCAGAAATAACGCAAATTAAAAATAGGCATGTATATTCTTCAGTTTTTGCATTTAGCAACGATATGACTGCCGTATCATATATACCGAAGAAAGGAAAAAATGTGATTGCTGTTTCCACTGTGCACAGAGATGATCGGATTGATGAAGATACTGGTGATAAAAAAAACCAGAAATAATTACTGTTTATAATTCCACAAAGAGTGGAACAGATGTTGTAGACATCATATAATGTTTCCAGAAATGCGAAACGTTGGTCAATGGTAGTAGTTTTATAATCTCCTTAATCTCGCAGCAATTAATGCATTTGTAATTTACGAAGGCAACAACCCAGATGGAGAATTTTCCAAAACGCGAAGATTATTCCAAAAAAAACCTAGGTATGGAATTGGTACAGGATGAGAATACGACGGAGAGCAGTTGATACGCATTTGACAAAAGCTGTGCGTGCTTCGAACTTGAAACTCTCAGGGCATTGAGGTCGACGTTGTACCAGAGCCCCAGCCAGGCAAGAGAGAAAATTGTAAATATTGCAAGAAACTCGCTTTTTGCAAAATTTACAAATCCTGGCTATGTATGGACCAAAGTTTGACCACTGTAGTTTGTGTTTCACAATTTAAGTTTTTTAGTTTATATATGTTTTTGTAGTACTTTGTTTGTTTCTAATTAAAGTTTTAAATGTTTTTTTTGTTTTTTTCATTATTTAGTCGCTGTTCGCAATTTGAAAAAATATGCATTGAAATTGTAAACATTTTTAAAATTTACCTAATACAACTTAAAAAATTTGAAATTGTTTCTGTAATAACATTGTATAGTAACTAATTTGTTTAAACACGTTGATGTAAAATTAGCAATAACATGTATGCGGTTGCTCGGCGGTATTTCATTTTGGTCCTCACAGACCACATCCGACCGGAAGTGTTTCAGAATGGTCACCCGATGAACGGAGGGTTAATAACATAATATAACTAGTCAGTTTTGTAATACTTTCTTTATCGAAAGTTGTTTGAGCTTTGCAAAATTTATAATGAAATAACAACAATTTTGCCGTATTTTAATTTTAACCAATTTTTTTAAGATATGGGTTCAAAAAGACAAACTTCCTCCTCATTTTGATTTACGACTGGTAGATTAGGTACCTATCATTGAATGGCCCCTCGTTCACCCGATTTAAACCCGAAAAATTATTTTTATTGGGGATGCTTTAAAAGTAGAATTTATGAAACTAAACTAGTAAGTGATGGAGAGCTGAGGCAAAGAATTATCGATGAATACATATTAATTGCTCGAGAAAGATGGAGAAATCTAATAGAGGTATTCTACGATCGTTTAATGTACTATAAAAAATAACAACGGAGACATTTTAACATACTTGATTAGGTAGGCATTAATTAGTAATGCATAGTATTGTTCGAAAGATGAAGATAAGGAAGAAGCCATTGTGAGAGAAATTATGTCTAGAAATAAATTTTGATCAATCAAACAAAATATTTATTTGTCTGATAATACTCAATTAGACAAAGATAATAAATTTGCTAAACTTACTCCTATCTTTCATATAATGAATATAAAATTTCTAAAATTTGGTATATTCGAACACAACCTTTTAATAGACGAGGAAATGGTACCATATTTCAATTTCTTTCATAATCACCATTGACTCACTCGTTTTTTTCGACTCAAATTGAAGAAAACCATCATCAAGGAACCCTGTATCACTTGCTATATCGGTGATGATTACACGCCGTCCCTTTCCTGATGGAGCTTTTAATCCTAGAGACCAGCCTTCTATAAATGCTTCGGGTTTACTTTTGACATTTAAATCTTGCCAAACTTTTCCAACTGTATGAACTTCGTTAATCCACGTTTCATGTTCCAAATAACATATTTTGCGTCCAGTGCTGCGAATTTTGCGTATTTCTTCTAAATATTTTCTTCTACACACAATAATTTATTTTTTTTCTAATAACATACTTTTTCTGTTGAGTTTTACATATCGAAAGTTCATTTCGCGCATGGTCCTGATTAAGACTCACGAGATATCACGCGCTATCTCAGAGTAGTCATCGTTTTCGAGCTCGTGAGAAATATTTTTTAGTGTTGGAATTTCACTCCGAAAATAAAATGAATGAATTTTTCGACGTATAATATTCCTTGTCTTGTCATCCAAAACAATGCTTTACCTACCTCTAGTTTTACCTTTTTCTTACTTTTTACTTTCAGATGTATTTTTAAGTACACGATAAATACAACTAACTAATACTTTTGTTAAACTGCTACAAATGTCGACCGCTTGGCTAACATTTAATGCCATTTTTCTGCCGACAATTCCTTCATAAACGTTTCGTATCATTACCTTCTCTTCGGACGTTAACATTTTCCGTCTCTTTTGCCGCTTTACATTTTTGGAATCAACATT
Organism: Diabrotica undecimpunctata; assembly: GCF_040954645.1. Lineage (NCBI taxonomy): Eukaryota > Metazoa > Arthropoda > Insecta > Coleoptera > Chrysomelidae > Diabrotica > Diabrotica undecimpunctata. The sequence continues at coordinate 12,056 of NW_027312038.1, forward strand.
AGAATTTTGCTGTCTTCTCTTGGAACAACTCGGTTTTTCGTCCAACTCCAATAAAACTCAAACCAAATAATCACAGAATATAACTAAAAATTTACTATAAAACGACAAACTATAACACTCGTATTATCAATAACACGTTTTATCAGTAACACAAACTTATCGCACAAAATATATTCACAAAATGCAACACATGCACTATCCTCAGAAATGCCAATGTAAATGAACAATTGTTGATGGGCACTTGCTCGGCAAAAACTAGTTTTACGGCTTTCTGTGGGTCGGAATTGAAACGGAGTTTCGTCGCTAATTCCAAAGTTGCCAATCGATTGAAAAATAATGTTTTAAAACATCGATTTTTATTTTATAAATTTAAATATGTAACGAAACGGAACATATAAATAAAATTTATTTAATTACAATTTTGTGCTTAATTTGTACTATTGAAAAAATCATGTTTTTTGGTATTTTTAAGACGGTAATATTCGCCGCGTGGAAGAATACAGGTTTTGTATGACCATAATTACTACTTGTGAACAAGAATTGGCTACACTGTACGACAACTCCTGGTCAATTTTTCTATAGAGAAGCACAAATAAATATACTACTTATATATTGTGTAATTTCTTATGAGAAAACGCAAATTGCAATTGAGAAAACGGGTAGTTTTCGAGGGCCGCTGTGTACATTTAAATTAGAGGATATTCAGGGTTTAAACGATGCAATTATAGCATAGGTTTAAATCATCTACAAAACGTTTAACAAATGGAATACGAAAAGGTATTATTTTTAAACATTACTCAATGAGATCATGAAGAGCATAATTTCAAATGATTGGTGACATTAAGCTTTCCATGGGAATGTCTGATGTTTGTTTGTATTATGCCACATGTATTGCTTTTAAAAATGAAATATAATATTTATTTCAATGTATCTAAATTCAATGTACAATGTGAATGGATCTCTTTCCATTGTTTTTCTGTACTGTTTAGAATTAAACAAGAAGGAATATTCTTATATAGAGATACCACAATAAGACTTACTAAAATGTATGTTTCTGGAATTTTTATATTATTTATGAAATTATTAAAAACAAAATAATCTTGATGTAATTTTTACTCATTTTCTGGGTCTACAATTTTTACCAATTAATTATTTTTTAACTTTGTTCTTGGATATGAGTTTTTTGGCGTTTTAAGACTGGTTATATGAAGTCTGAGTGTCAAACTCTCGTTTTTCTGAATATAAGATCTACAAAATTAGTTTATTTTTTCTCGTTTGTTCAGATCATCACTAGCAGTTTGATTTTAAGTCTCTAGTTTGCCTGGCAACTTATATGTCGTCGTAATTTCTTTTGAATCTTGAGAGTCATTTAAGAATTCTGGAAGAATTTTTTATTTCCCGCTTTACCTTTAGCGTTTGTACTACCGCTATCTGTTTGTGTTATCGCTTCGTCTCCATCGCTTCGGAAGCAGCAACTTTCGTTCTTTTTCTTCTTTGTTTTTCTTCAGTTCACTTCGTCTTCCCACATTTCGTCGTCGTTTCCTTCCTTAGACGTATATATTTCTGTATACAAGAGAGTATAAAACGTATCTTCTTGGATTAGCATATTGTTTTTTTAAGTATCGTTCACATCACCTACTCTTACTACTTTTGGGAAGAGCGCATATTGTTACGTCTTCAAAACCCTACCTGTTGTTCTCGTTCGAGCTGTACTTTATCTTAAAATTCTTCCATACCCATTATACTGCTAGCCTATTGTTTCATCTGGGACTCAGCTGACTAATTTTAAATAATTTAATTTACAAAGTCTGTAATATTTTGTTTGTTTGTTCAATTGTGTTTTGTTTATTTGATTTTCTCTATTAAGTTTATTAAACATATTTTGGTGTTAAATTCAAATTAATGTGACATCTCTGATGGTATACGGTCATACCGTAATTTGTAACTGCAGAGCGGAAATTAGAAAGGACTAAAGTGCCAAAAACAAGTTTTTGATATAATCTAAACAAACGGTATAAACATCTAAAAGCATTACTAATAATAAATAACTTTATTTATTATGTATATTAAACATAAAATGGTAAATTTATTATAAAAAAAGCTCACCGCAAATGTTACTTCCTACAACTATAAAGAAAATTATTTTTTGGAGGCAAATTAGGAAAGGGCGCAAGTGCATTATCTTTGATAAGATATATTTTAAGGAGTTTTCTTATTTTTTCAAGTATCTTTTTTAATCTGAAACAACTGTTTGTAGAATAGTTGGTTTTATGGAGCCTGTAGATATTACGCGCTATCTCAGAGTGACGTCTTTTTATTTTTTGTTATCCTACCCTATATATCACCTTGACTGAGTTCAGCTAGAATTGTCCCTCTTTTTAAAACGTTAATCTGCACAGCTCTTGACGATCAGAAAACAGTTTCATCTTAGTAAGTAGAAAATTTGCTGCTTCGATTCCTATAGATGTAGCATTGCTGATATTTAGCTTTATAATGAAATATACTTGTCTACTGTTTGCTTTCGGTCTCAAAATCCATAACTCCATAACTTATGTCAGCAATATTATTAGGTGGAGAATATTTTGTGGACTTCGCCGCTGCATGGAGGTATTCAAATCGACTCAGCACATATAATGGGTGTAACCGTTCTATAATATGAAAGGTAGATAATTTCATGTTAAATTTTTTGATAGGTATAGGTAAATAGGTATTTTTCTCTTGATTTCTTTAAAATGAAGCTATAGACCAACAAAAGTTGAATTAAAAAAGTCAAACCCAAACTTTATGTACAATCGTAAATTACAAAAGTAAATACTTACTGATATTTTATATTTCCTTGTTAAAGAAATAAAAAAAATGCAAATAATTCTCAAATTTATACTTTTTATTTTCCTTTATTTATATAAATTAAAGTAGGGGATAATTAGCCAATTGGTCAATACCACATTGTGCTTTACCACGAACTAATCTAATATAACCGTCTTCTCCCCATGATGTTCCCCATGAGTTCTTAAGAATCCAAAATTCTTTACCATTTTCTTCGGCATATCCGACTGTTAGAACTGTATGATTTAAAACATCACTTGAGCAAAGGGAGTGATCAAAGATACCTCCTCCGTACAATTGCCAATTGAAATTAGCACAAATCGCAACTGATACAGGGCCAGCAGTTCCTAAAAAAATTAAAGTTTAGTATAATGCGCCTAATCCAGTACAAGCTTTATCGAAATTATTTTACAAGATATTAGAATGTCTCCGATCATTTCAAGTAAAGTAAATAATAACGATAATGCCACAGGGTTTCAGTCTTTATATCCAAATACATTTGAAAATAAATTCGACGGTAATAATTATGAGAATCACGATATTGTTATACAAGATGTAGCGTTTTAAATTTTATAATACGTCCCTGTTCGTTATCTCGTCAGTACGCATAAAGATTGCCATAACATCTGTGTTTGTCTTTTACGAAAATCCTTAATGCGTAATAACGCTGGATATATTTTTTGTCTATGTGTACTTTCAAATCCTATAACCTTTTGTTACAAAGTCAGGTAGAACTCCGGTTTAAAAACTACGTGCTATTTTGTTAATTTGTAATATGTTATATCTATTTCAACAAGTTTTTGTCGCCTAGAGGATATTTCATGATGCCCCCCTAATATAAAAAAGAGTTTTTATTTGTCTTTCGTCGTTAAAACGCAATAAACTGGAATATTTAAAAAGTTGTTTTTGTCACTTAGAACGAGTGTCCGAGGTATATTTGTCTTGTTTAAGTTTTGTAAACACAAGGGGAGAGTTATTTTATGGCGTGGGAATTTGTAAAATTTAACGCAAATAGGAGTCGACATTTAAGTTCCAAGCAGGGCAGACGTGCTACAATGTGAGTCGAGCTAAGGAAGTCTAACAAAAGATTTGAAATGTAAAATCTGGGGCAATTTTTGAATCGAACAAGCGATTCAACTTTTTTGTAATGTTCTCATATCAGTGGACGTGATGATACTCTTTGCATAGGCAGTTCTGTCAGAGTGGTCACTGGAAGATTTGAACAGGTACAGGAAATTTTTGAAAAGTATTATATAGAATGTCCCCGTCGACAGCTTGATTCCTCCACCAAGTTCCTGTTTCAATCGTTCCTGCCTGAGTACGGAAATGGTTTCCTGTTTTCCATTTTGAAAATCTGTCCAAGTAGCTTCCCAGAGATGTAGCAAGTTTTTCCTTTACAAAGTTAAGTGATTATGTGAATTAAGGTAACAATTTAATATATTAATTCTCCCAATTTATAAAAACATTTTAAATAATTTGCTTTCATTAAAATTAAAGAATTTGTAGTAATTAAAGTTTTAAATTATTTTTGTCGTAACTAAACAATGTCATATTTTATTCTGTCTTAAGTTGTTATGTTGACATATGACATTTCGCTTTAATCCATTGTTGTTATAAGACAATTTTAATTTGATTATTTTATATAAAAGATATTCCATATGTAAGATTAAATTCAATAATATTTTTCATAAAAAGGATATCCATAAAATTTTGATAATCTAAATTGGCCATATTATAACCTAGAAACCATTTAAAATTTTTGTAGCAATCTCTTATGTAAACGAAGAACATGTAAGTTTTTATTAATTTGGATTATGTTGTATAATATGTTCTTGTAAAATCTGTATTTTTGATAACTGTTTGTTTAAGACAAAAATAAACGTTTAATTTGTTTCTCTGATCTATTTTGAGTTTTATTTGAAAAAGATATTTTTTTCTATATTTTTGATGTTCCATAATTATTTTCCTAGTTACAACTAGTGGTTGTAATAGGTATAATTAGACACCTCAAGTGACGCCCTATATTAAATTTCTTGAGGTGTTTCCGGTTTATTTTCATTCTGTTTGCCCCAAGAGATTTGTATAAGTACATTTTATATCTTTATTTCTTTTTTTTTTTTGTAGTTGCCCAATCCAATCCCCATATCTTCAACTTATCCACGACCCAGCTCTCCAACAACCAACTGAGTGTCGTACGCACTAGTTCCGATTATTTTGTTTGCCCAATCTTGTCCCCCATATTCTTACCCTGTGGTAAGCAAAATAGTCGTTACAAAGATATTGGACTCCCTTCAACCATTTCAAGCGAATCAGTCACTATCACCGCAGCATCGATATAAGCGTGTACTTCAAGAAAATATTTTAAGCACAACACTGAGAATATAAACAGAAAGCTGTGTTTATCAAAAGCTTAAGCAGAAGAGTCTGCTAATAATGAAGTTCAAGACAACCTGCTCGTAGATGGAAGAAATGTAGTATTAAAACCAAATATCCGATTATCCAGAGCCGAAAGGTGTGGTCGAGGAATTCTTTGATACTCCTGAAACACCTACCAGCGTTTCTATAAAAGTTTTTGGCTCCATTATAGGCGATATCACTTACCAAAGTAATTTGTACGCTATCCAGAGAAATAAACGATTGGATCTCTTGAAAAAAAACTTCCAGTTTCATTGGTATCAATTTCTTTATGGCCTATCACCAACTGCCGAACTGGAAACATTACTGGAATGAAAGTTCCAATTTAGGCGTTTCTCTAGTTACTAACGAAATGTCACATAATTGCTTTGAGGAAAATTTTGACAAATATTCATTGCAACAATAACTTAGAAATTTCAAAAAAAAACAACAGGAGCAAGCTATACAAATTACGCCCAGTTATGGAAAAACTCAATCAGAATTTTCAAACTCTCTACAAAACAACAAAAAGGCTCACCGTTGATAAAAGTATGATACTTTTCAAGGGTAGGTCGACTCTAAAATAATATAATCCCCAGGAAGCCTATAAAACTAGAATATAAAATCTGGTGCTTAGCTGACCAAAAATGGTATATTTCAAATTTTGATGTGTATCAAGGCAAGAACGAAAAACTGAACATGAATTTGGATGCCATGGATTAGGAGAGCGTGTTGTGTTGTCATTAACAAAGCCACACTGTGGCAAAATTAAAATTATATTTTTTAATAATTTCTACACATCTAATATCTTTACTGGAAAAACTGTGACTTGAAAATACTTTAGAGGGTGGAACAATTCACAATAATAGAAAGGATTTTCCTAAGACTTTAGCCGAAGGTAAAGTTCTTAAAGGAGAGACTTTAATAACAGGTACTCCAACACAAACACGTATTTTCAAATGGAAAAAACAATAGAATCGTGAACTTTGCAACTAACTACCATGGAACCAAGCAGATATCAGTCAAAACCTTTGAAAACTTTAGAAACATGCGTTATTTACTTATTGTTTCCATCTCTGGACTTCATTTAAAGCCCGATTATCGGACATTAGTAGAATAGCTACCACTTGTGCAACATTTTGTAAGCCATGTGTATGCACATAATGACAGCTGCGACATTTAGTAAGCCCTCTATACGCACAAAATAACAGGTGCAACATTTAATAAGCCAGGTGTATGCACATAATGAAAGGTGCCACATATGCCGGCAGGTGTTTCCTTGCATACGGACTGCTCTTTTGCCTACCCCATATCAGATATCTTCTTATTTGTCTTCTACTGATATCTTTGCCAGTGGCCAAACTATTTCAGTCTTTGTGACTTTACAAATCTAACGATATCTACACTCTGCATTCATTCATCTAGCTGATTGGTCCAAATTCAAATATCTTTCTCAATATTTGCGCTTAAATATTCTTAATTGATTAGCTCGAGACTGCCCTGGCTTTTTGAAGAATTCGTGTGCTCTTCTCAGTTGGCCAAGGTCAGAAATCTCTTCTTCATTGATCTTTCTGACCTTAGATAGGTACGTGGATTTGTTGAAAAATTTCCGTGTGTCTTATCGGCCGCCTTATTCCCTTATTAACCTTTATTTCATATTGTATACCGGTGGTGGGTAAATAACTGATCTCGTCAAGGACATCCATCCGTTATATATTATAACCCTACGCATTATACCATTACGCTAAGAGAACGACATATTGGTTAACTGCCCAAAATATAAATTTTGTTTCCAAGTGCGACAACCTTCCTAATGTGCCTCAGGCGAGGCCTAAAGAAGAGTTTTGGGCTGTGTCAAGTTGAATTGTGTATAATAACGGCTGGGAAGGTCAAAATAAAGATCAGCTAAGGAGAATAATTTTGCAAAAATTTCGTAAGCTCGACTTAGAAACAGTCCAAAGACTTATTGCACATGCAAGAATAAATTTACATGTCATCGAAGATCACACGTCTCTTTCTGTTCTATAAAAATACATTTATAGAATACAAATCCACACTTAATTTACAATTAGAAGATACATATTTATTTTTTCCAAAAACTTTAGAAATATGCGCTATTTACTTAGTGATTTCATCTCTGGATTTTATTTACAGCTCGATTATCGGACATTAGTAGATAGGCACCACTTATGCAACATTTGATAAGCCATGTGTATGCACATAATCCCAGGTGCCACATACGCCGGCAGGTGTTTGCTGATATCCGGACTGCTCTTTTGCCTACCCCATATTAGATATCCTCTTATTTGCCTTTTACTGATATTTTTGCCACTGGCCAAACTATTTCAGTCTTTGTGATTTTACAAATCTAACGATATTGACGATCTGCATTAATTCATCAAGCTCATAGTATATTTTTATTCTCCGCGAATCATCGCTACAATGGGTTGGTCCAAATACAAATATCTTTCTCAATATTTGCTCTTAAATATTCTCAATTGATTTTTGTCAGTGGTTTGCAAGACTGGTTTAATTACTGTGTAGACAAACACAAATATAGTCTTAGAAATAACAATAATATTAAGGTAACCTTGGTAGTTCGAATAAGGTAAATACCGTTGAATGAGCAGAAGTGTTAGAAGAAACAGAAATATATCTATGAATTTGTAAAGCAAAAATATATAAAATAATGTCATATAAAAAATTATAGCTAGCCTTATAAAAAAGGGCTTATCAGGAACTTACCTACAGCTTCCTTAAGTGCTTCTTCAGTTTGATCGATAGATTGATATCCTTTGATATTTTTAACAACCGGTTCACATTGCTTACATTGTCCATCTTTTCCTTCATACTCGTAATCAGAATCTAGACAGAGACCATTATCTTTGATGTAGTTATATGCCCAAAGAGGATAACCACCAGTACAACCAAGATTATCGTAATCTTTAGAACAATCTACTAGCTGTTGAATACTAAGGGCTTCTAATTTATTTTCCTTTATATATCGTTGTCCCTCAAGAGAACCAGCCTAAAATATAAAAAGGTATAGACTAACAAGTAAGTAAGTAAATAGTCGTATAAACAAAAGATTTGTAATCAATCTGAAGATAAAAAAAAAGAAAGATACGACAGTGTCAATGTAATGCCAATGACAAAAACGAAAGAAAAGGGTTTGACATTTGGCTGCTATTAGGGAAATATGTCAACATTTTGTGTCCAGATGTCAAGAAAATTTCCAAGTTGAAGAGTATTGTACGGTAAATGAAAGGATAGAAAGTTTCAGAGGACGTTGCACATTTTGGCAATATATGTATTGCTAACAAACCTGCCAAATATGACATTAGAATATATTATAACTTAGTAGAGCTATACAGATTTAACAGCAACGGTGACGATTTGACACGACCAGACACGACAGATGTTGGTTGATGCGGTGTTGCCTAATCGAATATTATTTTAGAGGCATTGAACTGTAATATTAATACTCCATAATTACTGTAATGAGTTATAATTATATTTATTAGCAGAGCACTAAAAGTAGTTAAAATGTTGTAGGTAATTGATAAAATATGTTATTTGCTGAAGTTATTAGTCATAATCATTAAAATGAACTGAATGAATAGAAGTCTATTAAATTGGAAAGCTAAATTTGTTTCATATTGAGAATTGCGATATTTAGTTAAAATAAATTGTTTCCAATGGTTGTGGAAATAAGCTTATAAAATAGATTCTCTTAGAACCTCTTAATTTTTTAATATGAAAATTCAACAAACAATAACTATTTCACGAATTACGAAGTTATCTGACAACGTAGCAAACGCACTAAAATTTATGTTCAATGTTAAGTATATGGATGGTTTACGCTTCGGGTGCTTGCATACAACTGATTATTGGCTCCTCCCTTTATCGATGAAGTGACCTTGAACGTTGCAGTTATATCTGTTAAGTTATAGATTCGAGACCGTTTTATACCTGAAATATGGAAATATATGTAGGAAAATATACGGATTGTCCTTGTCATCTAGACTCTTCATTTGTTATTGTTAAGCATATATCATATCCCTATATTACTGGTAGAAACGTGTACAATTATTTCACGACAGAGCCGTTAGCGAAAGCATTAATTGGTAGAAAAACTACACTCTTGGATCCTTGAGGAAAAACAAGATAAAAATTCCAGCAGAATTAATACAAGAGAAACGGCCTGCACCTAGTAGCATGTTTTGGTTTCCAGAAGGATATTTTGTTGCTATCGTATAAACCAAATTCTCAAAATAACGTACTTATGTTGTTTACATTTTACTCCGATTACTACATCGATAAGAAGTCTGGTAAACTGGTAATACATTAGATTATTACGTTTTACAAGCTAACAAAAGGAGTAGTCAATATGGTTAATAAATTAAGATAATTTTGGAATTATTCAAATCATATTGGAAGGAAAGTGCAAGGCAAAATATCAGTTGGAAGACGCCAGAACTCGTGTCTGAAAGACCTGAGGAGATGGTTCGACCGCTCATTCACACAAATCTTCGCGCTATCTCAGAGTGCTACAAGTGCCAATTGGATCACTAATCTTCGAAAAAAGACGGCGCAATAAGAAGAAGAATCTGTTTCCAGATTTTGCTGCAGCTGACCACTTGGAGTTTTTGACGGTTTTGGACGTTGCTGCTATTAATTCAGATAGAGTATATAAAACTAATACTGGAATTATTAAAAAACATGGACCTTATTTAGATCATCTGGCCAAAACTTTGATTAAACTGGTGTTGGTTCGTCGTTCATCTAAATTTTAACTCACCGCAGTAAAGGCAAAGCTTGATCCACAATCCCCTTGGTCCCTTACGGGAGTAACTGCTCCTTTTTCTCTCCAGTCAATTGATTCTGGAACAACCGATTGAGAATCAACCACAAAGCGAGATGTAATGTTTGGTTTAGGCATGTGAACGATTTGAGAATCGAGCATAACCTTGAATTCCTCTGGAGTCATATCTGCGAACTGATTAACAGCCAAGAAGTAGGACACTTCACCACTTTCGTATCTTTTATTGTGTTCTTCAATTTTGCGGAGATTGTCAGAGAAAATCTGGAAACGAACTTGCTCTTCTCTAAGATGTTCGTATTTCTTTGAATGGTCAGCCTAAAATTAAAATGATTAAGTATGCAAACAAATTTAACAATTTATGTAAAAGATATTATAAAGTTATGTTTTTCTTTATTTACTCTACCTTCCTGTCCAGTGGTAATAACTATAACAAACTTACTGTTTCAGACTACTTTAATTAAAAAAAAAAACAGGAATAGTTAGTTTTATTTTGTTCATAAATTGTATGTAAATATTTTTTTGGTTAAATGTTGAGCATGAGCACGTATAAGTGGTTGTATAGTAATTTCCAGTAACTGCAAGTCAGTAAAAATTTAACACTTAGAGTAAAAAATAATTACCTAATTCGCTAGAGAGTTGAAACTGGTATAAGCGAACTGAGTATACCAACTTTTTTTATACAGCATATTTAATTGGGTATTCAACAGGAGATTCTATAAAACGATTAGCAAAAAGACATACTATAATATAATAGTAAAATAATTTGGTTTTTAATAAGTTCTAATAATTTCAAACTTTATATTATTCAACAATAACTCACCTTGAATTGGGACCATTTTTCGTGGCTAGTTAGAGCATTTGCAGCTACAGCCAATGTTACAAGGAGAACAAGAAACCTCATTTTTAGGTACCTAAAAATGACATTTTCAGATACTATAATATTGTAAAAACATTTTTTTTTTCATATATAAAAACAGACACTAACTTTGTGTTTGGTTGATTAAACACTGGATCTCACAATCGAGTATAGCTCATCCAAATGGAGCATCAGCCTCTGTCTAATCAAGACTGTAATACGTGATAAAGAACCACGTCCTATACGAGGTACCCCTGTTAACGCTAAACATTGCGTGTGTTGACCGAAAATGGTAAGCAGCATTTCCAGTACTAAGTTGTAGCCTATAGGAATTTATCCTGGACCGACCCAATACTGGATAGTAGCAAGATTGCAGCAGTTTTTATTGGTTTCTCTACTGTGAATTACGTTTACTTGCGTCTTTCCGTCAAACCCTTTATTCAGTTTTATAGAGCTTGTACTGAACCTTTCACTTTCACAATTTATTTTTAATACTCACACGTTTTTCTTTAGAGACACCAACATAATAATTTCAATGGACGCACAGTTCAACGACATAACTAATTTAAGTACATGTGTCAGTTGCTTGCGATTTATTCCTGATTTCTGGGGATATAAAAAAAGTTACACAATACGGATATTTCCATAATTATTAATAACTAGCTGATCAGAGAAATGTTGTTCTATCTTAGCTGTATGAGTCAAACAATGAATAAAATCAATAGCCTCAATTTGTCTTGGTCACTGGCGAAACACAATCCAGTGGTTTTAAATTTAAACTTAAATGCCTTGTTATGTACACAGATAACGTTTAGACAGTCAGACCGATAACAATTGCCACGTTAGAATTGAATGCTGCTTGATGGGGATTAAATGCAATATTGTCAAGTTATTGATTTCGATCCCGTTTATATTTGTTTCGCGCTTTGCGTTGCTCGTCAGTTTCACTTGCTTATTTATTTTTTTGACAAGCAATATTACCACTTCTACGATCTTGTTGCTAAGTCTAAATAGGGACACTTTTAAGAACCAAAAGTCAATATCATCATTCTGGCTTTAAAACTCTACGTGGGTCCTAGCCTCCTCAAGATTTTCTCTCCAGTCATCCTTATCCATCGCCTTTCTCCGCCAAGCACGTATTTCCGTATTTCTCATGTCTTCATCAATGTTATCAAGGAACCTTATTCGAGGTCTTCCTCTTCTTCTCTGACCAATGGGTCTATCGAGGAGCGTTTTTCTAGCTGGGTCATTTTGTTCCACCCGTATTACATGCTCTATCCACCTCAGATGTCCTATCTTAATAGGTTTTACGATATCAGGTTCCTGGTATATTCTATAAAGTTCTAAGTTGTATTGTCTTCTCCACACTCCATTGTCATTCATTGTTCCATAAATTCGCTCTAGTACTTTTCTTTCGAAACGTCCTAACATGTTTTGATTATTTTTTGTTAGAGTCCAGGTGTTTGAACCGTGTGTTAGGACTGGGCGTATTATTGTTTTGTACAGTTTTATTTTTGTATTTCTCAATATAATTGTGGATTTAAGAAGAAGGTTGGGCCCAAAATAGCATCTGTTAGTGGTGCAAATTCTGCGGTTTATATCTGCGGTAGTGTTATTTTGAAATTACGGAAATCGTTATGGTAATCTTCTTTTTTAATGGCGCTGCTACCTTTTGTAGGTCTTGTCCTGCTTAACAACGGCATCGCGTTACGTCCTGCACACAAGTGTGTGGTTACGTCTCTAAATTGGTTTATTATGTTCTGAAAATTAGTTAGGAGTGCGGCTTTGACAAAGTGGCCAATAATAAAGAATTTACTGTATTTCACAATTTTTTGACTTAACTAAATGTTTCCCAAATTAAAAATTGTAAAAAAAAATAATGAAAAAAGTAATATTATTTAAATGTAAATGATTATACTGAAAGTGTTTTATCAAGATCTTAAAATATTTTTACAAAATATACAGTTTCAAATTAATAATAAAAAACAATAATATGTAACATAAATCTTACCTTAGGAACGTATTTTCACACTGAGTGACAAATGCGATAGTAAGTTCTCTTATATTCTATTTTTTTTTGTGAGTAGTGATTATGTCGATTTTGAAATTGATTATCAATTATATTGAAATGATTGTGCCACTTCATCAATGAAATATAACAAAATACTGATCCGGTAGAAACTTATATTCTGATTCATTTGATCAGTTTCTCCCATAATTGTGTTATATTTGGCGAACAATTTTGGTCTAAAAACAAGTATGTTTCGTTTGAGATTTTGAGAAACTTTTCTTACTCGGCCTACTTCTTGAGTGCCGCAGATGGATGAAATCATTGTTACTACCGCATTATCCATATAAGTAGGCGGTCCGATAAGTACTTAGCCTCACCACCCGATGGCGCCACTATCGTAAGAGGAAACTACTATCGTATAATACATTCTCGTTGACGGTCAATGTAAAAATTTCAGCCAAATAAAACTCTTAGATTTGTTTCAATCGTGTGTGACGCGCTATCTCAGAGTGGATTTTAGAAAAAAGAAAAGGAGCAATATTGAACAATGATTCGATTGTTGTTTTTGCAAGCGAAATCGGGCAGCGAAATCAATGAGCGCTTGGATATTGTATACGGTGACTATTTTCCTTCGATGACAACTCTCAAAAATTGTTTTAATGAGGTTCAAGGTGGTTGCATGTTGGTTTTTGATGAGCCACGCCCAGGTGGCTTGAAATCGGCTACCACGAAGGATAACGTGACAAAAGTCCACCAAGTCCAACTGAAGGTACGCGAGATAGCTGAGACATTAGATATTTAAAAAAAGAGAGTATGTTCTGCGTGAAATTTTGGGAATAAGAAAACTGTCGGCGCGATAATTGCCGCGTTTGCTCACTTCATACAAGAAGTTTAACCGTAAGATCACTTCAGGGCAGTGTATTTACGTTGTTTCGTAACCTTTAACGAAACATGAATCCATTGGTACATACCAGCGACCCAGAAACATTCGAAACAGTGGTGGCACCCAGCGAACGTGTTCCGAAGGAGGCGAAGACTGTCTCATCTACCGAAAGGGCGATGACCACTATTTTCTGAAATTCTCCACCATAATTACTAGATTTGAGCCCGTGTGACTTCCTTTTGTTTCCAAACTTAAAAAACGCACTCGCCGGAAGAAATTTAAGTCAAAACAGGAGATTATCGCCAATAAGTCTACTTTGCAGATTTTGAGAAAATGTATTTTTTCAGATGGGTTAAAGAAGTTGGAGCATTGCTGGGTCAAGTATATCGAGCTTAAAGTAGACTATGTTGAGAAATAAATGACACTTTTCTAAAATGTTCGTTTTTCTTTTGCAGGCTAAATACTTATCAGACCGCCCTAGTAATTTTTCATAACTTCGTTCAATAGCTGTTTTTAACCCTGCTGTCCCGTTCGATTCAACTACACAAATGTACTGTTCGGGTCAATATGACCCAACCATGGCTTACGCTCCTTAATCGAAATAAAATAAGCTAATAGTGCTAAACAAAACTTTACTAACAAAAAATTATGGTTAATTAAACAAAAATGATGTTGTTAATGTAAATTAAACCTTATTAACAAAAACAAAAGGTATTTTTTTTTCATTAACCAGAAAGCCTAATAACAAATATCTACAAAATTTAATTCAGTTTACAACTGGGACAGTAATAAAAAGAATGGGTTTTACAAATATGTTTATGACATATACAACATAAAATATTAGTCTTATCGTTTACGAACACAATTTACAGCGTGATCGTTTAGCTGGTGGAGTTGGATTGTTCATAGACGGTTCACACGAACTATAATTTCCATCTTCTCTACTCACTTCTGCTCGTGTCCTTTTTACCAGTTCTTGTGAGTCTTTGGTTCTTGGTAAATTTTTCCTGGAAAGGATAAGTGGTTTCACCAGTGTTTTTCCCAATTACTCAAGAAAAATTCGTCGTTTTATAAGTTTATTGGTGTTCCATTGGGGATTTATTGATGTCCATAAGACGAACGCGTTGTAGACGCGCTATCTCAGAGTTATTATAAAAAACAATCATGGGCCAGCGATTTGTCTTTCTCTTACATGTATATGTACCAACAAGCTGATCTAGGGTATCCACTGCTCCATTACTGGAATTATAATCTAAAATTATTTGGGGCTTTTTGTCATTTCTGTCACTAATAGCCTTTTCATGATGCAAAGTACTCATAAGAACAACATTTTTATTCTTTTTAGGAATATAGTTAACAACAGTGGTATCTTGCGTGAAGTAAAAATACAAACTATGAACTTCTTTATTCGCAATTTGTGCTGGAAGCTCTGGTTTATTTTTTCTTATAGTCCCCAGCATTGTATTTTTTCTTTTTAGAAGAAGTTGGCCTAAATTGTACGATGTAAAAAAGTTATCGCAAGTAATATTGTGGCCTCTTAAATCATTTCGTTCTGGCGCGGCACCTGCTTCTTTTCCTGTCTAGATCTGCAATTTTAGAGCATAAGAACTTTTAGTGTCACATAAAGCCCAAATTTTTATGCCATATTTCGCTGGCTTGCTTAAAATGTACTGTTTGAAGGGCAGCCACCTCTAAAGGCTACTAATTGCTCGTCGATAGTAACATTTTCATCAGGGTTAAAAAATTTTGGTAGATTTTCCACCCATTTTCCCCAAATTTCACGTATTGCAGCAAGTTTATCTAATCGTCTCCTATCCTGTCTAGTAGTCTTGTTATCAAAACGTATCACTTGCGAAATTTTTGTAAACACTTCAAGAGACATTGTTGCTCGAAATATACTACGACCAGTTTCTTCATTCCACCAACTTTTAGTTGATTCACCATGGGACCTAAAAACTCCAGCTAACAATAAAAGACCAATGTATGCTTGAAAACCAATTTTATCCAAGTCTTTCCAGTTGGTTCCAAAACACGCTGGCCTTCCATGTTTGTCATATTAATAATTTGGTTTGCAATCATGTCAGAAAAGAGCACGTCAAATGAATTTTTGATATCGAAAATTCGTGCACATGCGTACCTTGTAACTCCTGGAGCATTATTTATAACATTGGCCGTAGAAAAACGACCGCGTTGATAAGGAGGATCAAGCGACCACTGAATATTACCATCTTTCGAAGGAACTGTTACAGAAGGTTCTACAGGATGTGGTACGTAGAATGGAATAACAGAATCATCACTACTTTCTTCTTCACTCTCACTACTTGTATGGTTTTCTGTTTCTGATATGTATTCATCACTGTCTGACACGTTCGCGAGCTCGCGCAGCTCATTTTTGGTTAGCGTTCTTCGATGCGACATTATCAACATGCAAAAATAGACTGAAATGTATATGAATGGCATGAATGCGCTTGACATATCATCAGTGTCCTACCACTTGTCTATCACCCCCACTTCCTTCTACATGACGTGCCCTTCTCCCTGACATCGTCCAGCTACACTTCAAATTTTTTACAAGTTGTAGCTTGCAGAAACTTGTGTTTATTTATAAACTTACATGACTGACAAACACTGTTAGAAAATACACTGCCAACTAAACATACGTACACAGGAAATTTTTAACGGTTTAAATACGTGGGTCATATTGACCCGAACGTATCATCGGTAACAATTTAATTTTTATCAAAAAAATCAGGAAGTTGAAGTTTTATCTCATATGCAATTGAAAGACCTCAGATTAGGTAATAAAGTCACGGAATACCAAAACACGTTACGCCGCGTAATAGTTTGTAAAATAAGAAATAATTTTTTTTATGGGTCAAATAGACCCGAACAGGACAGCAGGGTTAAATAAATGTCCAAAACTCCTGAAAAATTCAGTTTTCTGGTTTTAAAGTGAGCTCAGTCTACGCAAATAATTAAAAAAACAGAAACATTTACTTTAATAAAATTCATGAAATAAATAAAATTTGACCTGCAGTAACTCTGATTTCAAAGCGTATTCTAGAGATAATTGATATTATTTTTAACTAACCAATTTGTTATGCTCGGTACGTTCCACGACGATTTTGGTTGTTTCTGTAAGGTCATTTTCTAAAACGATAACTGATGTTTCACTCAGACTAGGTAACAGTTTCTCCACAAGCCAATAAACAAACATATCTCTATTCATGTTTACATGGTACTCAGCAGATTTTGACCATGAAGAAAAAATTAAATTTGCGTTTTCTATAAAGCCTTCTTTCCCTCCTTCACAAAGAATGATGTGTCTTTTGCCTTCGCTAAATGTGTGTTTTATTGATTTTATGCTGTCGTCTTGCCAAATTATTTTAATTCCACCCTTTGCAAATATCCATGTCTCATCTAAGTATACGAATGTTCCATTTTCAGATTTAAGTCTAGTATATTCTCTCAAAAATTTAATTCTTTTGTAAACCACACTATTCCTTTGGCATAAACGTAACCTCTTATTTTTTTTTTGAATTTAAATCCTAAATCTCAACACTTTCCAGAGGCTAGTCCTCTTAATTTCAGAAACTTGTCTTTCTCCTATTTTGACCAGTAAAGTATCTAAACTGTCATGTTGATTGTTTTCACGCATTTGATACAAACTATCGCGAATTTCAATTTTTTTTTTCATCGAGTAAGTCAATGCTCCTAGAATGTTTACGAGTTGTTTTCTTGTCTTCGTGATACTCAGTAACTGTAAGATCTTCTTGAGAATCTCTGACAGTCTTCATTACAGTTTTTAGCTTTCTTTCACTTATCCCGAGTGCGTCACAAACGCATTTATTTATACAATGTATACTATGTCATAGTAATGACTTTAAAGGTTCACCATTGTCTCTTTCCATGGTTAACCTTAAACTACGGGCTACGGTGTACTCAGTACACCAGTCGCACTAAATTGGCCGCTATTTCTGATAAGCACTGGTTGCGCACGTGTCCCTCTACCTAACCTATCTCTGATGTGTCAGCTATAAACCTCAACAGTTGTAAAATTGATTGCTGCAGAGATAGACTGACGGTTGGAAAAATTCAGGAGAAGTTTACCAGTGGTGTTATATTACGTTTATCTACTAAAAAATAGCATTATTAATGTATAGCGACTTATATGTAACAAAAGCTAGACATATTGCAACGTTTTGAATAAAAGAATTTGTAATTTGTTATTAAAATTTTAATAAAACTTTCATTTTATTATAATAAAACTAGTTTTATGATAATACATTTGATCAAATATTTTATTTTACCATTTTCTCATAACTTAATATACCGTTATCTATTTGGATATTTGTGAGTACCTATTAACGCGCTATCTCAGAGTCTTTTAGTTGTTTTTGTGGTCTTGTTTTTTCAGGTTCTTTCTTCCACAGCAATACGGTCATGTCTCTTTGAAATATTAATTAGAAATAAATAATAAAAATTACAAAAGTTGCCTCTATATATTTCTCGTAACGTTTATAAATCGAGAGGTACTACAAAATATTTACTTTGCAGGGATCGCATACCAGTAAGAAATCCCCAAAAACTCTCAGAAGATGAACTTAGAGCTATGGCTCAAGCTATATTTGAGGAAGAATCTGATGAAGATGTTGGTGGAGACCCAGATACTTCAGACGACGAGCTAATAGAAAAAACGGAGCACGACACTGAATCAGAAGTTGATCTGAATGACGAAAATCAATATACGATTGACTCGGACACAAACAGTAACATTGAAAACAGTTCAGATCTTGATGAAGACAATGATTATTTTATAGCAAAAGACAGAAAAACTAAATGGTATAAGAAATCTTTTCTTAGCAAATTTACTAAAACTCCTTCAAAAAATATTGTCAAGGTATTTCCTGGGCCAACAGTTTGTGCGAGAGATGTTACTACGGAACTAAGTGCTTTTGAAAAACTCTTTACAAATGAAATCATAGAAAATATAGTTGAATGTACAAATTCGCAGATTGCAAAAATGCGATTAAATTATGAAGGGCCAAGACGGGCTAAAGATACGACTAAACAGGAAATCATGGCATTATTAGGATTATTATTTCTTGCAGGGACTAAAAAACAAAATCATACACACTTCCTCGAATTGTGGACAAAAGATGGTACCGGCTCAGAAATCTTTCGAGCCTGTATGAGCGCAGATCGATTTTTATTTTTGCTTGCTGCTCTTAGGTTTGAAAACAAAGATACTCGAAAGGACCGAAAATCAATTGACAAACTTGCTGCCATTCGCTTTACTCTTGATACGTTTATGAAAAACTGTAGCAGCAACTATTCCTTGGGAGAAGAAATGACTATCGATGAAATGTTGATACCTTTTAGAGGTAGATGCAACTTTGTGCAATACATTCCAAGTAAACCTGCAAAGTATGGCTTAAAAGTGTTTGTGTTATGTGACGCGCAGACCTTTTATGTCACCAATTTTGGGGTGTATTGTGTTCAACAACCGGAAGGGCCCTACAAAAAATCTAACACACCAACGGATATTACCCATCGCCTGCTTCAACCTTGGAAAGGTAAAAACCGTAATTCAACATGCGACAATTGGTATACGAGTTATCCGTTGGCAATTGACCTTTTGAAGGAAAAGATAACGATGGTTGGCACACTTAAACGAAATAAAAGGGAACTACCTCCAGAGTTTTTACCAAGAAAAAACACACCAATTGGATCATCCACTTTTGGTTTTCAAAAAGAAGTTACCATTGTATCCTACACACCAAAAAAAAATAAAGCTGTCATTCTCCTATCTACCATGCACAGTAATTCTACAGTAGATCCCGAAACAGGAAAACCAATGATAATTTTAGACTATTATTCACATAAAGGAGGCGTAGACACTGTAGACAAAATGTGCAGTACCTATTCGGTATCCCGAAGAACACGAAAATGGCCAATGGCATTGTTTTTTCAACTCCTGAATATTGCCGGAATTAACAGCCAGATCCTGTACAATGCTGCCAACATCGACAATCCTCAAAAATATAGAAGAGTTTTTCTAAAAGAATTATCATTGGCATCGATAAGACCTCATCTTTCTGAGAGGGCGGAAATACAGAGTTTACCTCTGGATTTAAAAATATTCTTGAAGAAATACAAAAACGTACAAGACGACCACGATGAAGAACCACCAGCAAAAAAACGGGGGAGGTGCCATTGTTGTGGAAGGAGCAAAAATAGAGTTACAACAATATCTTGCAACAAATGTAATAGAATGGTTTGTAAAGAGCACTCTGTTACAATTTGTGCAAATTGTAATTTAGTAGACGCAAACGAGGAAGAAAACGAAAGTGAATAGCACACATATTCTCAAATATGTTCATTTGTGAATGATTATTTACTCCTAGTTTTTAGATTTATATACTAGTTTTATAATATTTTTAATGTTAAGCTAATATACAAAAATCTCAAGAAGGTTATTTTTAGAGAAAAAGAAGTGGTTGAGTTTTTGTTCTTATATTTGTTGCTAATCTTTATATTTTCGTTATGTATTATTTTTTATGGTAAGACATTCTGATATATATATATATATATATGCCTACATTTATTATATACAATATATGTACTAAAAATACCTAGTTGTGGCTTTTATTTGCGTTCTTAGTCGGTGGTGTACAGAATACACCGCGCACGTAGTTATGACTAATGGAGGGGCGCCCGTAGTTAAAGGTTAAAGATTTATGCACATTTGCAATTAATTCATCAATATCCAACTTACGTCTAGGCATAATGGTCACTTGAAACTACACGTTTGAATTAAAATATATTGAGTTCAGATCACAATGGCAGAAACTTTCTAACTGTTGTGTTTGTGAGGTAAAATATAATATAACCGCTTACAAAGATCCTAAAAACATTAAGGAAATTAGCCTAATGATCATTAGAAATGCCGAATGTAATTGAATTATGTTTGATGAAAATGGTTGAAAACCGTTTATTTACAAATTGAAATGTTCCCCAAAATTATTTTATTTTTGGTATAAGTACAAGTTCTTTGCAAATTGGACACTTACACTTCTGACAAACTTATGTGCTCATTTTTGCAATGTGTGTAGGGCACTCGGAACATCTCCTTTTCTTTCTATGAGCCAAATCTATCTTTAAATTTTCTTGAGGAAACTCGATAAAATTACCTATATGTCTTCGGATTGTGTTTGTAAGTTTAGGGTTTCTGGCCCTTCTTTTCATAAATAGTAAAACTAACTTATTTACTAAATCTTTGAGAAAGTATCGTCTTTTATTTGTTTTTCCTGCAGCAAAATTTGTATTTTGATTTATATAAAGGAGAAACGCGTTAAGAGCATCCATAATGTTGTACTAAACGGCAAGAGATCAAAGTCTAGTTTGACGCTTTACCATGTAGTTACCGATTATCTGGTCCATTTTATCAACCCCACCTTTTGTTTGGTTGTAAAATGTGATAATTTCGGGCTTCTTTGCTTGACTCTCAATATCTACGGATTGATTATAGTGCGTTGAACTAAGAAGAAGCTTTATTTTTCTTTGGCACGTAACTTACCAAAGACAAATTATCCTTGAATCCAAAAATAGAGGAAAAAACGCATCTTTCTTTTGAAGATTCTTAGGGGATCTCTTTCTTATTTTTTCGTAATGTCCCAACCCAAGTTATTCCTATAGACAGTAAATGCTGTGCTAAAGGGATGTTAGTAAAAAACTTGTCAATTGTCAAGTTGCGACCAGAGTTTTTTATGGAAGCGATCAAGGACCTTACAACATTTTCCCCTACATTTTGTTGAATAAATTGACAAAATGTTCTAGTTTAACCCCGAAGTATTTTTTAACAAAAATTAAAAGTGATATTTAAATACTTTGTATATCTACTTTAAATATAAATTATCCTTAGCACGGTAGTGTTTGTTTCAAAAAAAAGTTATTAAACAAAAGGTGAAAGAAATTTACGTTAAATAACATTATGCAAGAATACTATTTATTAAAAAAAATGTAACAAAATATGCAAAACTATGAACAAACGGGTTAATGACACATATATTTATTTAATACCTAAAATTGAGCAAAGTGTTAAATATTATGGAAAACTCCGGTGCAATTTACCGTGCCCTTTACTACAACGAAAAGTTTTCTGTGAATTCCGTTAATCGTTTAGAGGTGCAAGTTGGTTGAATGTACTATACTTACTGATATTTTATATTTTCTTGTTAAAGAAATAAAAAAGACAAATGATTTTCAAATTTATACTTTATTATTTTCCTATACGTATATAAATTAAAGTAGGGATAATTGGCCAATTGATTAATACCGCATTGTGCTTTACCACGAACTAATCTAATATAACCTTCTTCTCCCCATGATGTTCCCCACGAATTCTTGATGAGCCAAAAATCTTTACCATTTTCTTCGGCATATCCTACTGTTAGAACTGCATGATTCAAAGTATCACTAAAGCAAAGTGCGTGATCGAAAATACCTCCTCCGTACAACTGCCATTCGAAGTTAGCACAAACTGCAACGGATACTGGGCCAGCAGTTCCTAAAAAAAGTTAACGTTTATAAGTATTATTATTTTTATTCCAGAATAAGGTTGATTGAAGCATGTAACCTACTACTTATTTATCGGTTGACCCGATTTAAGCACAAAGTTCAATTTAAAGCTTAAAATTCACTTTTGAATTTAACATATTAAGGAAGCTCCTCCGCGCTATCTCAGAGTACTAATACGCGCTATCTCAGAGTATTTAGAAATTTGTCTCATAGCTCGTCAAGAACCGACTTTAATAAAAGGAAATTATTAAAACTCCTGTATGTTTTATTTTGTTTCCGTAAAATGTGTAAAGCCTTAAAATAAATCTTAAGGCTTTTCAAAATAATTCGCAGATGGAAGTAACGAGTAACATCTCTTTGTTAGATGATAGCTCTTATTTATTAGGGATCAGGGATTTAGTTGTATATTTTTAGTCGCTTAAAAGCACAGGAAATATTACCATGACATGTATCTGTATGTATCTACCAAAAAGATAAATTGAAATGGATTTTTAAACTGTAAAACACATTTTTGTTAAGAAACGACTTCAGTCGTTTGGGTAATTTTAATGTAAGGGATAGTGATGCGCAATACATAGCCTCTCCTATTTAAATATCAACTTCACCTGCCCGTGAGATGATCTAAATCATGATCATCTGGTACATTCTGCTAGATAACAAACGAGGCTCCGGCGTCCGAGTGATTACCGGTATAAGCAATCCTCCACTTACTGACCAACAGCTTCTGGTGGAACCTTCGGTAAGTGGCAGAGCACCTTCTTGTCCTAGAAATGGAAAATCGTTTCTAAAGGCGGACGAACCAGACATGGTCAACGGCGTGGAGATGCATAAGGCAACGGGAAACCAATGCATTAAAGGCTCATAGAGCATCCCTAGTTAATCATCATGACTAACAATACAATCAAGCACTCTACTGATCATGAAACTCGGAAAACACGATCCGGCAGAGCATAAAACTCACAAGACTGCAAGGCCTCCCCGGTCGTCAACATGCGAAAACCTTGCAAAGTAGCGACTTGGAATGTTAGAAGTCTACATCAAGCTGGAAAAGTACATAATGCCATTAAAGAAATGGAAAGGCTGGATATACAGGGTGAGTCATGAGAAACTTTACATACTTTTACCATATGTAGAGTCCCTCAGGGAGCATATCATGTGGCCACTAAAAAATGTCAACTCCTCTTCTTTAATAATTAACAGGGTGATTTGTGTAATTGACCATTTATTTCATTTTACTATAGTGTTTATACGGCTCATTTGTTTTTTTTAATTTTTGCATGATACAGTACACTACTATCAAGCATTCGACTGGTATTAGCTAAACTAAAAAATTCCAGGACTGGCTTTGGAAAAATTAATTTAGGGATTCGTATTAAATATTACACCCTGTATAATTTTTTTTTAAAATGCAATAAGTGATTTTTAAACTACATAAATAGCCAATAAAAACGACATATGCGACAATGTTGTTGCACTTTTATTAAATTTTTAGTGAACGATCAAATCTTACCAAAAATAGAACAACCATAATGAAGTATCAAATTATAAGGTAATTAAACAAATGTTATAAATTTCAAACATTTTAATTGAAATGATAAACTGAGTCACTGCACAATAAAAAACAGTAACTATACTAACAATAACGAAGAACAATTTAAAAAAAAACTAAAAATATGTACATAGTTATGATAAACTCATAAATTAGAACTGGAAAAGATACAATAATGGTAACAAAATAAAAATAATTCAAAATAGATTTTCGAAATGGAACCCTGCAGCCTGTACACATTTTGTTGCCAAATTGTTAATTGACGTATTCAATTACGGATACTCTGGGGATCGTTTCTAATAGTATTACAACAATGTATAATTCTATCAATTAATTGTTGTCGGTTATTAATATTCACTGCGTAAACTAGTTGCTTCAATCGTCCCCAAATATGGTAATCAACGGGATTGAAATCAGGGGATCTTGAAGACCACGAAATAGGACCTGCACGTCCTATCCACCTGTTGCCATAAACATTATTGAGATGTTGTCTCACTGCCAGTAAAAAGTGTAGGGGTGATGAAAATACATCCCTCGGATAGCAACGTTCGCGTTGGCAAGCAAATTCGGCAAAATATTTTGTAGAAAATTCAAATAGACCTGCCCTGTTAAAGGACCATCAAAAAAGTGAGGACCTACTAATTGGTTATTTATGACACCAATCCACACGTTAACCGAAAACCTTAACTGAGAACGACGTTCTCGAATAGCATGGGGATTTTCTTCTGTCCACACATGTGAATTTCGTGAATTATTTATCCCGTCTCTGGTAAATTGAGCTTCATCTGTAAATAGTGTCCTGTATAGCGTTGGTCGATTATTGTTAATCCATCTACAAAATTCCAACCTATCGATCTCATCTCCAGCATGTAGTCGCTGAACCATTTGAATGTGATATGGGTATAGATTATTTTTTTGTGAGACTCTACTTACTTTTGATTGAGTAACATTGAGTTCTCGACTTACTTGTCTAGTGCTTATTGTAGGGTTCATAGTAACGGCGTCCATAATATCATCTTCCTGCGCTTCATCTACATGTCGCTCTGTTGTTCCACTAGGAAAAGTGCCATTTTCTCGCAAATAATTAAAAACTGACCCAAATGTTGGATGACTGGGACTTCGACGATTAGGAAATCTCCTGCGATATTCTCTACTAGCAGCCCTACCATTCCCATTACAAAATCCATAAACAAATATTATGTCTGCATATTCTGTGGTCGAAAACTGATGTGGCATTTTGAACGAAAGTAACAAAAGCTCTACCAAAACTAACACAATGTACTTAACGTAGATATAACAGAAGAAATATGTATTCTTGTACACATAAATAACAATTAATAATGACAATAATGACAATGGGTATAAAATATCAAGAAACGTCGAACGGTCAACGCCAACCTTCATTTTAAACTTTTTTAGATTTATTTTTATTTAGTACAGTTGATGCAATGTATTATTATTTGACATAAAATTTTAATCATTTACAATCAACAAAAACTAACACATACAAGAGGTTTGACTTTTTAATCAATTTATTATTTGTCGAAAATAACGCCCCAATACGATCTATGAGTAAAAATTTAAAATTGAAAAACAATTGATTCTATCATAGAAATAATACAAAGTGACAGTAAAGATGTTAATTTTCTACGTATTAGATTATGTTGTAGAAACTCATTTTAATTAAAATGTTTGAAATGTATAACATTTGTTTAAATTAATACCTTATAATTTGATACTTCATTATGGTTGTTCTATTTTTGGTAAGATTTGATCGTTCACTAAAAATTTAATAAAAGTGCGACAATATTGTCGCATATGTCGTTTTCATTGGCTATTTATGTAGTTTGAAAATCACTTATTGTATTTAAAAAAAAAATTATACAGGGTGTAATATTTAATACGAATCCCTAAATTAATTTTTCCAAAGCCAGTCCTGGAATTTTTTAGTTTAGCTAATACCAGTCGAATGCTTGATAGTAGTGTACTGTATCATGCAAAAATTAAAAAAATCAAATGAGCCGTATAAACACTACAGTAAAATGAAATAAATGGTCAATTACACAAATCACCCTGTTAATTAATAAAGAAGAGGAGTTGACATTTTTTAGTGGCCACATGATATGCTCCCTGAGGGACTCTACATATGGTAGAAGTATGTAAAGTTCCTCATCACTCACCCTGTAGATATTTTAGGAATCAGCGATGTCCAATGGTCCGACAGGAAATATAAAAATCAACAATAAAATAATATATTATTCAGGAAGTCAAGACGGTTCACACAGATATGGTGTCGGGATAATATTAAACAAAAACATTGATGAAGCTGTAATAAATTTCACTCCATACTCCAACAGAATTATACTCTTACAATTAAACCAGAACAAATCCAAAATAAACATGCTACAAGTTTATGCTTCAACTGCGGACAAACCAGAGAGTGATATTAAAATTTTCTACGAAGACATTACAACATTTTAAAATCTATTAAAACACGACCCTTGAATTATCCGAAATTATAATTAAAATTTCCATGTGATAATTATCCAGTAGTCCACGAAATTATCCGAAAATCAGATAATTATCCGGACATTTGCAACAGGACTCAGCCGAGTTTTTGCTATCAACAATGGATAATTATTGTATTCAATAGAATGGAAAACGAAGTGAAGAATCAGGCGATTCGAGTAGTAATGCTAATTTAAGTCAAAAGAAGAAATATAGGAAATATGACGACCAATATTTGGATTTTGGATTTACCTGCATCCTAAAGGGAATGTAGAACTTCCACAATGTGTTGTTTGTCATAAAGTGTTGGCGGCTGAAAGTATGCTTCCTAATAAACTAAAACGGTATTTGGAATCTACTCACAGTCTTTTACAAGGTAAGCCAAGAGACTTTTTTGTAAGAAAATTGCGAGAGCTAAACATCAGACCACGGCTTTGGTTTCAAGAGCATCAATTCCTACCAAAGCAATGATCGCCCCTTACATGGTAGCTTACCGAGTTGAAAAATGTAAAAAAGCACATACGATGTGTTGATGTGACAACAGTGATGATTGGAGAATCGGCAGCTAAACAAATAAAAACTAACTTACCTACAGCTTCTTTAAGAGCTTCTTCAGTTTGATCGATGGATTGATAACCTTTGATATTTTTAACAACCGGTTCACATTGCTTACATTGTCCATCTTTTCCTTGATACTCGTAATCGGAATCAAGACAGAGACCATTATCTTTGACGTAGTTATATGCCCAATGAGGATAACCACCGTTACAACCCAGATTTTGGTAGCCTTTGGAACAATCTACTAATTGTTGGGTACTAAGAACTTCCAATTTATTTTCTTTTAAATACCGTTGTCCCTCAAGGGAACCAGCCTAAAAAATAAAAAGAATAGACTTACGACAAGTAAATAAACAATCGTATAAACAAAAGCTAAAGTTAAAGCAAAAGCAAAAAATGTTAAAAACACTAGAAAATGTTAGCAAAAATATAACGGATTGTCTTAATAATTGGATAGATGTGACGCCGAAGTAGTCACCTACGTTTTACACTCACGAGTTTTTTTATCCGTATTCCCATTTGAGGTATTTATTAACTCAGTATATGACCGAAGGATTTTTATTTTTATTTTAATGTAAATGCAATTTTCTCTTATATAACTCATTATTTCCAGTACTTCTCTGTTTTTTAAATTGCTATATACACACTCACTCCCACCACAAGTTCCTCTTCCATCGATGCGGTGGAGATGTAAGGGGACAACCGTCTAACACAGCGTACATCACAAAAGAGAGGCAAGTTCCGATAAAGTGCTGATCTAGTGGGAACTCTACGGCCTCTGGGTGTTTACTAGAGGCCAACCGTTCGGAGTTCCATCAGAGTGTTGATTAGATCACAACTCCACTGGCCTTACGGTATTGACTGAAGGCTAACCGCTTCTGCTACAGTGTTGATCTTGTAGCCATTCCGTACCTGGTCCAAGGGTATTAACCTGAGACAGAAGCATTTTTTCCCGTGGCTAAGTATTGATTTGTCGCTTTTCGCTCCTCGCCGGATCGAGTGTTGATCACCCCATTCTATCTCTATTCTGTTGACCGGTCCTTTCCTTCCTTCGCTACGTGTATATTAACACATTGTAATTGCCGTTTAATAGAAAAGATCTGAAAAACTATAGGCCCATAATGCTACTGAATGTAATGTGCAAACTGTTAACTAAACTACTAATAAACAGATTTACAACTAAGTTAGATAATTACCAGTCAAGAGAGCAAGCCGGTTTTAGAAAAGGATTTATCCCAATATCCCACAAATAATCCATAACATTTTTTAATTAAATAATAATGGAAAATCTTTTATATAATTGACAGTATAATAAGGAGAATTACTTCATTACTGGAGTCTAACTGGCTAATATAAACCTAATAATAATTTTATATTACACTTCACACAGAAAATATGGTCTATGTATATTTGTTCCATGGAGAGAATTTCTAATGAAAAATAAACAAATTTAACTTGCCAACAAAAATGAAAATCAGTCATTATCATCAAAAATATCGTAATCGTCATCATCATCACTGTCATCACCATTAATTGTTATTATGATTGGACTTATTTCGTTTATTTTATTTTCACGAGTCCACCAATCTTTTATTAGTTTCTCGCACTTGAATATACAGTTGCACCACACTTCTGGAGTTACAATTGAAAGTACCTTTCAATGGTTGTCATAATATTGTTTTGCTATTCCCATATATATTCGATGGGATTAAACAAAAATGATACGGTGGCGGACGTAAAACTTGATGACCGTAACTTTCAATAATCTGATCCACAACAAAGGTTTTTGGTTTTGCGTGGATATTTGCCAAGCGTAATAATTCTGATTTTAAAATATGTTGTGTAAATAGTATATGTTCCTTTGTCAACCATTCTTTAATTTTATTAACAGTCCAAGAATTCGTTGGACTTTTGTTTAATACTTCAGAATGGTAAGGTGCATTGTCTAAAATAATTACGCTGGGCTCACTTAAACCTGGGAGAAGTTTTTCATGTAACCATTTTACAAACATTTCTGTGTTCATATTATCGTGATAGTCACTTGATTTTGATTTAGATGAAAATATTAAATCAGCACCTTCTATAAAACCCGATTTCCCTCCTGCATGTAAAATTATGTGTCGCTTCCCTTCTCCATCAGTATGTTTGATAGACTTTACGTTATCATCTTGCCATATTCTCTTGGTTGCACCCCTAGAAACTATCCATGTTTCGTCTAAATATATAAAATTTACCCTTTCTTCTTTTAATTTAGAATATTTTCTTAGAAGTTTAATTCTTTTATGCACAACAGAACTTCTTTCACAAAAGGCTTTTCTGTTATCCTCCTTTTGAAATTTGAAACCCAAATTATGTATCACATTGCCATAGACTTGTTCTGCCAATTTCGTCAAATTTTTTTTATCTTTTAATTCCGAGAGAATTGTATTTAAGGTCACATGTTCCTTGTTGGCTCGCATTCGATAAGTGGTATCACGAATTTCAATTTTTTTTCCATCTGGAATATCTTTCGTTTTCATGATAGGCGAGTTTTTCGGTGATCTTCTTTCGGCCGTTCATTATTGCGATTTTGTAATACTCCTCTTAGTTTGGTTTCACTAATTCCTAGAGCATCACATACGCGTTGTTGAACAGACATTACCCGATTTTAGAGGACCGCCATTTTCTTTTTCATCCTAAAATACTTATGTACACTTCAAATTAGACTATCTACATCTAACACACGTCTGGGCATTTTTAAATATTTCCACGCAAAACATAACAATGTCAACACTGGCATAGAATCAATTCAACTGCAATATTGTAACAAATTTATACCTACCCTAATGTTATTTTAATGTATTTTAAAATATGACCATTAATGCAGTTTTTGCCTAATTTTCTGGGAAGTCGTTTTACTGCAACTGGTTATCAATGGAGGTCATTAGCATAATTTTGTTAATCCGAAACCCGCGTAAATATAGCGAACCGACTATATGGCATTTGTAGACTTTGAAAAAGGCATTCGACACGGTGGAACATTGGGCAATAAGAAGTCTTTACAAAATAAGAGAATAGGACATAGATATACGGACCTTAATTTCCAATATAATTGATCAAGGCAACAACATCCATCAAACTAGTTGAACAAACGGAGCCCGTTAAGATACTGCGAGGAGTCAGACAGGTATCACTATATCACCAAAACTATTCAATCAAGTTTTGCAAGAACGTTATGAGGAAATAACAATGGGAAAAAACAGGCTATTAACATAAATGGGCCAATACTTGAATTACTTGAGATATGCAGACGACATTGTATTAATAACCAGAAGAATTATTAATAATTACACTTGCACAAACAACTATAGAACAAGTAAAAAGGATATGTATATTTGGGACAACTAGTTAAATTGAATAAAGAAAATCAGGACCGGAGAAATAAAGAGAAGGATACGGTTTTTCTTGGGGTATCCCTTCGGAAAAACTTTCCTTTGTACTAAGAAATAGAAAATACCCCCCAATATTTAAAAACCAAGAGTCTTCAACCAATGTATATTTCCTGTTTCTCTTCTACGGTTCTCAGATCTTGGACGTCACTTACTGTTTCTCTGTTAATACCCTTTTATGATAAAAAAAGACATTAAAAAAATGTAACACTAAAATGTAACTTACTGGCACTACAAAGCCCCAGCATGATCCACAACCCTCCTTGTCCCCTTATAGGAGCAACCTGCCCCTTTGTCTCTCCAGTCAATTGATTCTGGAACAGCCAATTGGGGATCAGCTACAAAGCGGGATGTAATGTTTGGTTTAGGCATGTGAACGATTTGAGAGTCGAGCATAGGGCCTTGAATTCCCCTGGAGTCATATCGGCGAACTGATTAAGAGCCAGGTAGTAGGGACACTTCACAGCTTACGTATCTCTTGCATTGTGTTCTTCAATTTTGCGAAGATTGTCAGAGAAAATCTGGAAACGAACTTGCTCCTCTCTAAGATGTTCGTATTTCTTTGATGGTCAACCTAAAATTAAAATGATTAAAGTATGCAAACAAATTTAAAAATGTATGTAAAAAGAGTTTATAAAGCTACTTATGTTTTTCTTTATATACTCCAGCTCTCACTAGTAATAACTTGAACAAACCTTACTGTTTCAGGACCACTTTAACTAAAAAATCAAGGAATAATCAGTTTTATTTTATTCACAAGCTATATGTTGAATGTGTTTTTGTTTAAATATTGACCATGAGCACGTATGAGTGTCTGTATAGTAATTTCCAGCCTCTGTCAGTTAATCAAAATTTAACACTTATAGCAAAAAATAATTACTTAATTCTTTTAGGACAGTTGGAACTGGGATTACCG
This sequence comes from Diabrotica undecimpunctata, assembly GCF_040954645.1. Lineage (NCBI taxonomy): Eukaryota > Metazoa > Arthropoda > Insecta > Coleoptera > Chrysomelidae > Diabrotica > Diabrotica undecimpunctata. Next base: position 43,390 of record NW_027312038.1, read on the forward strand.
AACCCCTTTTTTATACAGCATATTTAATTAAGTATTCAGCAAGAGATTTGACAAAACGATTAGCAAAAAAGACATACTATAGTATCACAGTAAAATAATAAAGTTTTATTAAGTTCACATTTTATATTTATAAAAAAATAACTCACCTTGAATTGGGACCATTTTTCGTGGCTAGTCAGAGCATTTGCAGCTACAGCCAATGTTACAAAGAGAACAAGAAACCTCATTTTGAGTACCTAAAAAGGAAATTTAAAGCTATTTTAAATGGTAAAAAAAATTGTTTTCATATATAAAAATTTTGGGTTTGGGACAGGTAGTGACTTTGTATTTGATTTATTGAACACTGATTCTCACAAAAGCGAATACTAGCTCTTCCAAGTGAAGCCTGAGCCTCTCTCTAATCAAGACCATAATGCATGATAAAGAACCATGGTCCTTCACGAAGTACCACCTGTTAACGCTGAACATTGCGTATCTTGACCGAAAATGGTAAGCAGCATTTCCAGTACCAAGTTGCGGCCTATGGAATCGGGTCCTAGACCAGCGCAGTACTAGATGGTAAGAAGCAAGACTGCAGCAATTTTTACTGGTTTTCTTACTGCAAATTACGATTGCGTCTTTCCAATATCAACCCTTTATTTAGATTTATAGGAATTGTACTGAGACACTTTTCCACAATAAAATCAATTTTGCCTTTAATATTTAAGCGTTTTGTTCATTAGAAATTTTTCATTCAAAACATAATGACTTTAATAGATGCACACTTGAATGCATCATTTGCTTGCGATTTATTCTTGATTTATGTGGATACCAAAAAAGTTGAACGAACGGATATTTCCCATAATTAACAGTGGGTGATTAAATTATTGGGGCCATCTAGTAAAATTCATTTTTTTTACAAAAAATGGTATGTAATTGAGCTGTATAATTTAATTAATGCGTTTTTTTTCCATTTTATTTTCTTGGTAACATTTTATGACAACAGTGACAACAGCAGGCGTAGCAATACGTGACTCAGATGCCATTGTTTTGTCAGTGCTGTCGAGCCTAGCTTGCAACATGTGTGCATATTATTTTGTATTCTTGGTATTCGAGTTTTCATTGCCATTCCATAATAAATAGTTTTCATTGCCCTTAAATTATATTTTGACAGGCGTATACTATTATTTGCGAATTTGTTATGGGGTCTTCTTCTTTTAATGGCGCTGCAACCCCTTGTAGGTCTTTTAATAAGTTCTTTGTCTCTACATCATCTAATCACTTTTACGGACCCTTTCTCTGTCCTATTTGCTTAGGATTTGCATCGTTTTTTTAAGGGATTTATGGGGGTACCCTTAGTATATTACCGTAAGAGAATCAAAGTGTGGTTATTTCTATTAATTGGTTTTAATATATTTGAAAATAAAGTTAGAAGTAAGGCTTGTAAAAAGGGGCTTATAATAAAGAATTTAATGAATTTGACAAATTTTGGACTTTGAATTAAAATTCTTCCCCAATTGAAAAATCGTAAAAAAATTAATGAAAAAAGTAATATATATATTCAAATAAAAATGATTATACTGAAAGTGTTTTATCAAGATTTAAAAAATATTTTACAGTTTCATATAAATAATAAAAAAACAATACTATTTAACATAAGTCTTACCTTAGAAAACGTATTTTCACAATGAGTGACAGATGTGATAGTAAGTTCTCTTATATTCTATTTTTTTTTTGTGAGTAGTGATTATGTCGATTTTTAAATTGATTATCGATTGTATTAAAATGATTATGCCACTTCATCATGAAATAGAATAGAAAACTATTATTTGCAATTTTTAAGTTATAATATGCTAGATAATGTCACTTCAAATACTGTAGGGTTATTTGATCTAAAACAAGGCCATTGGATCAATTTACTTAAATAAAATATTGCTATGAAAAAGGATACAGTCAAGTGGGCCCGGTTGCCTAAAGAAGATTAAATCTATATTGTTATATTTGTCTTATATTTATATATTTTCAATGTCATAGTATAGGCTTTGACACTAATTCAGATTTTTTGTTTCAGGGAGACCTAACAAAAAAAAAAATCCACAAAAAAACACAAAAAACACCGGCGCAAGCAACCAAAAAAAACTAACAAAAACACCAAATCCCGGCACGGTAGGGCCCAACCCCCTTGAGCACCAAGTCGCCGAACTGAGCCTAGGCTCATAGCGGCGACTTGAGGCCCAAGTAAGCTATTTTAGTTCGCGCGATAGCCACATTAAGATAATAGGATCAAAGCGACAATGCGCTGTCCTGAGTTTTGCAATCGGTTAGGAAACCATGTTGAGGTTCTATTACCCAAGACCTCCACATGAAGAGCATTTGGCTGATAGTTGGTGCCCCCTATCGCGCATCAGAGTGCTATAAGGGGGAAAGGGATGGTCTGGAGCATTAGAGCGCGGTGAGGTGGACTCCTGTTTTTACTCGAGTTAACACACACCTCGCTCCAATGAATTGTTACAATAACCCGAACGTAATTCTTAAGGGTGAACATTTCTCACACTCTGAGTTTAATCAAATTGCTTGCTTGCTTGAAAGGATACAGTCTGTTTATACACGTTCGCGACGACGTGTACCTTCCGGTGGTACATGCCTAACTTTTCATTCAGCTCGCTTGTGGCCACCGGTAGTACACGGTACCTTTCTATGTCTGTAACTCTCTAATACCGTGCAGTTGATAGATATGTTGTTTATACTGCGTACACACTTAGAGGTATAGTTTTAAATATATGGGTTTGCCGCCGTTTTTTGTGGCATATCATAATTTATATGATTACAAATAAAGGCCAAAAAACCTGCAGTAAAAATGGTTAATAACATTAAGACATCGTAGTATAACATAGATATTGTCCAAAACCTTAAGAGATAATTTGAACATTATACAAAACTAGGGTGGGTTTGTTTAATTTCATTAAAGCAAAGAAGGCACACGGTTGGTCTATTCTCAATATGTATTCGCAGTATCTCTGTCCCCGGTGGAACATGGACGTAACTGCAAATTTTCGAAAATGAGTTTATGTCGTGATTGGGTCCAAACTCGATTACCCCATTCGTCAGATCACTGTCAGACGTGTTGTTCAGCTTTAGCCACCAGGTAGCAGATGCATCATATTTGAAAAATTAGCCGATCTCGGAGAAACAAACATACGACACGGTTTGGAAGAGGGCACTAATATCTCAAGACGGACAAGGCTAGACCTTCCACACGCGCTATCTCAGAGTACTTCCACACTACCTCATCAACATCTGCGACATGTATCTATCCAATAGAACATTCCAAGTTTCAGCCGATCAAAAGATGTCGACGATCCAAGAAATCAAGAAATCCAGGAAAGAATGCCTCAGGGCAGCATCTTATCACCCATATTATATAACATTTTTGTTTCAGACCTTCCAACAGATCCAAGGACTTTTACAGCCCTGTATGCAGACGACACAGCAGTGTATGCATCCGGAAAAGACGAAGGAAGAATCATAGATGACATGGAGTACCACCTGGAAAAAATCACGGACTACACCGAAAAATGGAAAATCAAGATCAACGCCGAAAAGACGCAGTTCATCATATTCGGCCAGGACAAACGACCACCACGGAACCAGATCCCAGTAGGAGGCAACAGAATTCAGGAATTAGAGACGGTCAAATACCTAGGACTCCACCTCGACAGAAGACTCAACTTCCGGGTGTATACACAAAAAACAAAGGTAAAAGCTAATGCAGCTAAAAAACTAATACTTTCTTTTATTTTTAGGTCCAGTCCACTTTCGAAGAAGAAAATATAGCTCTACCAAGCATATGTTAGGTCGGTGATTCTGTATGCAATACCAGTGTGGAGCTCCATTGCGGAATCACACTGGAAAAAGTTAGAAGCAACTGAGACATCATGCTACCGAATCATCGACGGAGCATCATGGGAGGATAGAGTTACAAACGCGACGATTAGGAACAGGTTAGGATATACGCCACTAAGGGAAGTGGCCGAGAACAGAACCAGGTGGTTCTTCAACCAGGCCACACGAAGACTACGAAAGACGAGGGATATCCTCGAGAAGAACAGGATCCAGAGGATATTTAGATCCACCCACAGACTGATCGACCACCTGATCAGGGTCTAGAAAACCAGGCGTGCAGGGAAGTAGGTACGTTGCCGATACAAGTACCTACAGAAGCAGACGAGGACACCACCCAGGAAAATCCAGGAGCCGAGAGGAAGAATCTACAAACGCTGGCGATGCAAGAGCGGTACGCCAAAGAAAGAAGGCAAAAATTTTTAAGTTTGACATGTAAATATATTTTGTAAGGCAATAAACGTTTTTATTTTTATTTTATTTTTATTTATAAGAAACAATGACAGAATGTATAGTTGTGCTTCGATAGTTCGAGTGTGTGCTACATTAACGCAATTGTATTTTATGTTATTGTTGCTCTAAGGTTTTTACACAAATACGCGGAAACATTGACGTTACTGTATTCTGTGTCATTTTTCATCTGCATTTCTCCTTATTGTGAGGCAACATTGACGTAATGTTGCCATTTGAAAAGTCCAAATAGAGTATCTGAAAAGAGAGACACATTTTAAAGAGTATTGGTCATTAGTCATTAGGGTCCTTGCAAAGATAGCGAGATTTTTTGGCTTCTTGTATTCAGCCACTTGAGTTGAGCTACCGACGTATTTCTACATCAAAAACCACTCCCAGAAATACAAATTGTACATTTTTCATTTGTTTGCTTTTACAAGCAAAAATGTTTGCTTTTACTACAATTTTCAATTTGTTTAATAAACTTTTTTAATGACTTTTTGTTCTTATTTCGATGCCACCTTTCAAAACTAGCTAGGTAATTAAAAATTTTACAAAATGTACAATGGAATATTTTATCTTTAAAACTAACTTCTAAATTTTTCTTTCTAAAACTAAATTCTAAATTCATAACTTTTCATCCCTAAATTTGATCCCCAATTACAATTACGTTATTGTTGCCTCAGTTATTTTGTGGCAACAGTGACGTAATTGCAATTGGGGATCAAATTTATGGATGAAAAATTAAGAATTAATTTCGAATGTATAGTAGAGTTACAGTATATCACGGTGGCTAAGTATCTAAGTGGCTAAGTATAATAAAGTACTTATCCACTTGCGTCTCAAATTTCTTTTTTCGGTTATCATTTCTCTGATTTCTTTCGGGTAGTTATTTCCTTTTATTCTTTCGACATTGTTTGTGCTGTTTTTCCAAGCAGCTTGTTGTACATTTTTATTGAGTAATTCTACTTTTGCCTCTAGTTGATCAATGGTTCTTAATGGAAATGAGAGGTTAATTTTTTCTTCAAGGTCTATCTGGAAACTTTTCCAGTCAGTATTTTTATTAACAAGTCTAGGGTGGCTTTCTATTTTGATAACAGTGTCACTGAGAGTGAGAATACTTGGAGAATGGTCCGAGTTCATATCCGATGCCTCTTCTATCTCTATGTAATTTGTTGAAATATTTCTAATTACAAAGAAGTGAATAAGGTCTGGAATTTTATTTGTGTCAGTATGCCAGTATGTTGGCTTTCCCGTTGATATTCCGTCGCATTTTCTATATTTCATTGCTTCTAAAAATTCTTTCACTTTGGTGGTAGTCAGTCGTGACCCTCAATGTGAATGTTTTGCATTGAAGTCTCCTCCAAGGATAAATCAATGATTAACGTCAATATTTAAATACCCAGTAGGAATTTACATTATCAAAATACATCAATTTGGTTTATTCAATTTAAAGATAAGTGAATTAAACTATTTGCCTGATTATAAAAAAGTACCGTAGTAGTAATCAGTCAATGATAAGTTAGTCATTTCTAGTGATATTAAATAAAAAATATTAAGAGTATTTAAGTATTCGATACGGATCTCCCAATTTGTAAAAGACTGTGATATAAATAACTGGATTCCACAGGTGTGCAAGTACAGTTTGCACTTACAATTGCAATTACGTTACAATTTTTAACAATAAAAATTCATTGAAAGTTGTATTCACTGTTTCATATTGCGTCTCAATTTAAATGTTTTTGTATCATAATATATTCTTGTTTTTGACAGTTTTGACATCTATGTTGTTGTTTTCTGTAGAGCTGTTTATCTTTCAAGTTAAATACATTTATTTAATTTAGATTTAAAAGCGTGGATTTCAACTATTGCATTGCTATAAGAAAGAAGAAGTCAAGTTTATATATTCGAAACTTTAGGTATTTCGAGAACTTAAGTACGAAGAACTTTCCATTGCTTTAATGAGACTGGTACATACTCACGTCGACCTGGTTCCGGTCAACAATGAGTTACCTTGCACAGAAATAATCGTTTTATTGTGATAAAACTTTTAACAAATTGCCATTTTTCTGCAATTGCTGCAAGAAACCATCTGCGGGAGGTTCAAAATGTAAATTTAAGTGAAAGAATGGTGAGAAGACGCCTTAATGAAAGAGGACTTATGGCAAGAAGGCCACCTCGGGTTCCCGAATTACAATCCAAACACTGTAGAAACCGATTAATTTTTGCTCTACAACAACACTGGGATATACAGGAGTAGAGTAAATTTATCTATACTGATAAATCGCGCTTCTGTTTGAAGTATGGCGATGAGAAGAAAGGGCTTTGAAGATGGAGAAATGAAAGGTATGCTAAAACATGTATGTCCCAGAGAAGAAAATGTGGCGGTGGTGGTGTCTTGGTTTGGGCTGGAATCTCATTTAAAGCTCGAACTGACCTTATTTTTATCAATGGCCACCTTAATGCACACCGGTATATGAAGGATATTTTGGCAAAAGCAGTAGTTTATTTTGATCCATTTATTGAGGACAATTTGGTCTTTATGCATAATAATGCACAGCCGCATACTACACTAATCATGACAAATCCCTTGGAGAGAGTAGGAATTAATACTCTAGGATCGCCAGCCTGCAGACCTGATCTGAATATCATTGAACATCTTTGGGATAAACTTCATTGTAGGGTTAGAAGTCAACCAGACCAGCCAGAAAGCTTTGCAGAATTTCAAAACATGCTTCGTGAAGAATATGAACGTATTTCTCCAGTTTTTAAACAAAATTTATTCCTTTCCCTTTCAAATCGTATGAAAACTGTTATTGATGGTTTAGGGCATAGTATACATAATTTAGACAATTTTGTTCAAGTTCACTCGTAACCATCGAGCAAAAAGACAAAAAAGGGAATCTAATCGTTATTAAAAGGAGACCAAAAAAGTGTCCTCTGATGGCGGACATATCCGGAAATGCGAATGCGCCAAATTTAACTTTCATGACACTTCACAATAATCATACAGTGGTGTAGGGGTTCTAATTTATCTATTTATTTGTTATATTACATAATATTAATACATAATACACTTAAAATACTTTTTTAACACTAGAACACAATAAAGTTTTAACGAAATAATAACAATAATAGTCTAAAATGTGAAACAATTGTTAAAAAACTTTAATACAAATACAAATAATCTTTCATGTGACAGTTGGGACAAACAATAACATCAGCAATAACATAACCCAACTAAATTTGATTTCTTAAACAAGGAAAGAGTCTCTATTTCCTAGTTTAATGTGGCCTCTCAAGATGGCACTTCCTGTCTAACAATATTTTGCCCCCACTACCTTTACATTCCCTCTTTTCTCTTTTTGCTCGATGCTCGTAACACTTGTACCTTTTATTGTTTGTAAATCTTTTCGAAATTACACTATTAACTTTTTAGGCCTTATAATTAAATAAATTATGATAAGGATTCACGCAGTAATGGCATTTTTAATTTTAAAAATTAAAGATGTCGAGTATATAATATTATACAGTGCATAAAACTTCCAATTAATTTTTATTTTCGGAAATTTGTAAGGTGGCCCTTTTTTTGCCTGTCAATGTAGAATAACCTTAACAATTTTGGACACCAATGGAACTCCGACAAGTCATATTATAGCATTATAATTAAATGTTATAAAATATATACCAACTGTAAATAAATTTTGCATCTTTTAAAAATTCGCAAGACAGATATTTTTAATAACAATATTATTTATGTAGGTACATACATTGTCATTTTAACGAAATTTTAAGTAAATGTCTTTTCATTCCGCAAACCTATTCAGTGTTATCCATGTATATTGGAAGGCATTAAAACCGAAATATCCATAATACTAAACTTGCTGAAATGATTATGCAATAAACTTTTTATCGCCATCTCCGTAAAGTTTATAGACAGCCTTAAAAAACTTTTTTCATTTTGTCTCTTTTGTCCTAACCTATATCTGTTATTTTGATAAAAGTTTTTGCTTAGTTAAAGGGAAAATTGGCAAGTTCTTTACTTTTTACATACTTGTTTTTGTGCGTGTAGACTATTTTATTTCTAAAGAGTAGCAGTAAAATATATTCACCGTATATTAATATCATAAAAAAATCATATTAAAGGCAGCTATCTACAAAAATAAGCAATAAAAAATGTAAACAATATTAACAAATCTGTAACCTGGTTTCAAAGATGGCCAACTCCATTTAGTAAAATTTATAGTATAGGTAAAAAACTGTTTAAACTACTTCCACACAGTTGGTACTGTTGAATTTTTTGTTGATTCAAAGCACACAGCAAAAATATTGCTGATGGTGTCGCTGATATCAAGTCAGCAGTAAAATATCAGTAGGAATGCATCAGGGTTTGCCCTATGTTGAAATTTTTTTGGTGAAAATAAAGAAAGTTGAAATATGTGTTATGAATAATAATAATTTATTGGTCTTATACAATATTTGTCAATAAAATTTAAAAACTTGATCAATACACTAACAACAAAAGTTCTTTAGATACCTGCTTGATCGGTAGACAATATCTAAATTTTACAATAATTCTGAATCAAAGGTCCACTACAACTTGGTTGACTTCCATGACTTCATCACAGTCTGCATTATTTAAGCACTCACATTTAGGAAGTGGATTTTCAGGCATTATTTAATTATTGTTTATCTTTAACACGTCTTTAATTTTTAACGCATTCACTTTGACTCCAAGCGTAAGTCCAGTTGGGTTTATATTCCACACTTTTTTCCCTGGTCTCATGACACTCAAACTTAAATTAATTGGGAAACTGTAGTTTTGTTCGCCACTGACAGTTACTGACGCGCTATCTCAGAGTAATGAAGATTTTTGGGTCTTTAACACAGTTTTTAGCTTCTTGACTTCCAAGCTTCGTTGGTCCGGTCTTCTTCTAATAGTTAACACTGTCCCATGCTTACTAAACTCTGAATGATACTCTTTAAGCTGCACAATTGTATCTCTTTTCTTTACACTTCGTTCTATGCCACCAAAAATTCTATCAATAGGCATATATGAGTGACCGGTAACAGGAAACACAAGCTCCACTGTTGTGAGTAAAGTATTAGTCCTGTGCAGCCAAGCAATTACATCGTTAATACAATACTATTCTTGTTTTGGGCCTGGACACCCATCAGCTACGCCTTAAGGTGGTCTTTTTCTTCAAAGTAATCAAAATTAGATCTGCACTAAAGTTCTTCATATACTGCAGAGGCTATTTCATTTCGTGTTCGGCCCAAGAGTAAATTGAAACATTTTCTTGGCCTAAAGCTTGGCTTCCAGTAGAACATCTAGAAACTATCGTCAGATTATAGCAGTATAACTGTCTTTAATTTTTTTCTTTGTACTGAAGACAGGTTATACACACATCTGTCGAAAGCCTCTTAAAGCTATATGTGAGCCTAATTACGAATATGTGTCGAAATAATGACTCCTTAACTTTAAATTCATCAACAACGGATTCTTCGTACATCTTCCACATTTTCCATAACCACCTCGAGTTTCAACGGGGATGAGACATACGTCTTTTTTTAAATTTTGTGAAAACACCTTCAACTCTGTGTTTTGTGATTCCCAATTCATATAAACGTGTTCCTACATGTTCTTATCTATTTCCTGCTGTTGCTTCAATACAATATTGGTAGGTTACGCCTTTAGTATGTCTTGATTCCGTTTCTGGTCTGGATTTTTTGGTTATTCTGCTTTGCAATACTTAAAAATAAAAAAATCTTGGCTGGCTTTTGTCTTTTCAGAATAAAATGCACTATGATACCTATTTATATCTTGCATCTTCAATTAACCTCAATTTTTCTTCCCTCTGTGGCCACATGAAGAAGTATCAGATAATCTCTTTGAACTGTACATAAAACAAACATTAGATTCAAAACCAAATACAACTTATTTTATTCTAACATTGTTTAAAGGAAAAATAAAAATAATGTGAAATATGAATAGGTTAGGCTTACTAGAAATTGGTACATTTTCACTCTAATTACTAGGCCTAGGCCTAAGTGATAGTAATTTGAATGTTATTTAAGTTTGTCTATAGTTTATTCAATGTTAGGTTACGGTTTAATAATAACCTCAAAATCTTCTGTTTGCTCTTTTCCAATTTGAAGGATTTGTTAGTTTCTTTCTTCCTTTCAACAAGGAGATTCTTTATAGTTTATGGTTATGAACGAAAGAGTAATTAGCATAATTTTAACTGGTACCTACTCCGACCACTCCCATGGGCGTGCTTAAGATTAATTGAAAAATTACTTTGAATAATTGTAAAAAATAAATGAATTATTTCAGTGTTATAAAGTGTTATGTGTATGTAAACAAAAGTGACTTCTTTTATCACACACTATATTAGAACTGACTGGCCTACATTAAAAAGGGTTTTAAAAAATTCACATTTTTTTTAATTTTTAAAAAATTACAAAAGAGAAAAAAGAGTTTTTAAAAACCGTCTAAGGTATGATAAATAGATGAATAAAAATATTAATATAAAACTTACAGCTACTTGTTACAAATCCAAATCAGATTCCAGAAGATGAACTTTCAGAACCAAGATTTTTAAATAACTGGCTCGATCATTTTATAAGTAATATGTCCAGCTTCCACATGTTTTCCTCTTCTTTAATAGTGTGATTTACTGCCTTTTTCCCAGTTTACAGGTTTTACATTATTTACGGCCTCCAAAAACAACTGTTTAACATCATGAATTTTAAAAGTGGCATTTTTTCTTGAAACTTCACTCTTTATCTGTGCCCATACCAGTTCAATCGGGTTTAATTCACAATGATATGGTGGGGATCTAAGTACTGTCATTCCAACGATTTTTGGCAATTTCATCAATTTCGTATTTTTTAAATTTTTTCTTTATGAAGGGCACACAACGAATAAATTTCCTTTTTTATAGATCCGGGATGGTACGTAATATTTTTTGAACTCAGCCAATTTTGCAAGTCTTTTTTTAACCACTTGGTTGTGGGCAGTCCTTCTATATGTCTGGAGTGATAACTTGCATTATCCATTTCTTAGGAAGTTCCACACAGTTCTTAGGAAGAAGATCTATCATTTGTTCGAACCATTCTTGAAAGACATCAGCGTTCATGTCTTCATGGTAGTCACCGGTACGAGTTGATTCAAAAGTTAATAAACCACCTTCAACAAAACCGTCTGAACTGCCAATGTGTACTATTATCAGCCTGCGTCCCTTTTCCTGATGGTGGGTTTAAACCAGTAGATAAGATATTTACAAAAGCGTGCCTTTGACTTGTAACAGTTTCATCCTGCCAAAATTTATTTGGTGTTATGACCCTCGTTGATCATGTTTCATCAAGATAAAATATTTTTCTTTTTTGGTTTCTCATTTCCTTTATGGTTCTTAGAAAATGTCTTCTCCATATGACAATATCGCTTCTTTCTAATAAAATAGACTTTCTGGGATTCTTTTTCCAGCGAAAGCCTATTTCTTTTAAAAGTTTCCATAACGTACTTCGACTCATTTCTGAGTAATCCTTATCATCTCGAACTGAGACAAGAACTTTATCTAATGTTGGAAATTCTTGTCTAAAGAAGAATTCATGCACCTTTCCGTCGAAGTCCTTCTTTAAAAATGATATTCTATTTGAAATTTTGGTTTCCCTGGAGCATTACGTGGCATTTGAAAACTACCACATTTCTCTTCTTTAATAACTCTGTAAATCGTAGATTTCCCAACACCAAGTGTACTGCTAACTAACATCAACGGTCTCATCAACACTTTCACATAAACGTTTGTCTGTAAATGATTTAAAACAATTAAATATTAATGTTTTTTCATTAACTGTTAAATGACCAATTTTTCGGCGTTTACACGGCACTTTCCAAATTTTCCATAACACTAGTATACACAATAAACTGCACCTTGCAACTGAAGTACCTACTTTTAGTGAACTGTTAAGAATTTTGAATACGCCCACTTGGACCTTCCTACAAAATGGAAAAACCCACTATCACATTTTCGGTGGAATAAGTTTAGAAGGTAATTATCTAGTCAATTACTGTCGTAGATTCCTGGGAATTAAAGATTAAATGTTTGATTGTTGAAACCCTTACTTCGTGGATGCACTCATTTCAGATAAAATAAAACGTTTTATTTTATCTAAAGAATTAAACTTTATTTTGCAAATAGGTAGGTACTTATTAAACTTTTATTGGTTATATATAACCAATAAAAATAAACATCTTACATTTCTTGCAAATTCATTAGTACCTGGTAACCTCCATCACTCCGACACTGGCAACCTTATTTAGGGATTATATCCCTCACAAGTATTGTATTCTATTCTGCTCCAAACCTTTATACCTGGTGGTCATAGTCAATTTAAATTGTTTTCCCTATATACTTCTGTAAACTTGTTGACAAATATCTGTTTTTCATTGAGTCACCCGTATCAAACAGTTAGGGATTTGCATACATAATTTATTGTTTTATTACTCTCTCATACATAAAAATACACTATAGCATTAGTTCCTTCCATGTTATTTCTGCAGGTTTATTACAGTAATATCTTTTTAGTATATTTAATAAAACTTTAAAATACTAAATAATAAAACAACGCCAGTCAAAACACACCAGAATAGCTCAGTTCACTGCTGTCTTCTGTTTCACCTGAGGCGCGAGGTCCGTGACAGATTAAAGCCATCTGATTGGTGCTTTGCGGAGATGGCTGTTTTTTGTCACCAACATATTTGAGAGCTGGCTGATTTTGTAACCAAGGGTACTATTCAAAATGCAGTTTTAACATTGTTCTGGCCATTTTTGACACCAAAACTGTTTAGATTTGGATTCCCCATGCTATTTTTACACAAGAATCCGTCAATATCTGAATTTTCGAAAAAAATTGAGTTTTTTTTTTGAAAATTTCAATTCTATGTAGCCATTTTTGAAACCAGGCTACAGAAATCATTGATTTTAAAAAAAATTATTTACCTTATAATAAATTATTAAAATACGAACTAAAATATACATACATATCTGATTACTATTTATTCAACAAATAAAGCACCCATACCAACATACAATTTTTCTAATATGCGTTTATAGAAAAAATTTATTCTTCTGCCACAAGTATTACCTTACCTGTTATTATTATTATTATAATTTTATTTACGTTTACGTGGCAACTATGGCCAATCGCAAGGAGGTGATTACAAATAACATTACAAGAGGTATTGATAAGTTTTAATTATTAATATTATTAAAATAATTATAAGAAAAACAAAATTGCATGCAACACAATAGAAATTACTATTAAAGAAACGCACATTTATAATAAACAACCAAACAATACAAATATTTTGATATACAAATCATAAAACGACTGTTTCTTTTTTTCTTTTTTACCCAGCTATTAAAGGAAGGTTCGTTATCTACTAATAACAAAAAGCGGTAATTTTAGACGCACAACCTTCAAAATAGTTGGAATGAATCACATACGTGCATTTCATTAGTTGACTATAAATCAAATAGAAAACACTATAGAGATATTAGAAACTAATTGGTCAAGAAAAGAACCAACCACCCTGCTTAAATTGATTCATTAAAGGTTAATATAGGTGGATCATTTAACGAACTTTTGGTGACGCCTTCATATATCAGTACAGTAAGGAATAAAATTACCTATACAGAAAAACAAAATAAAATATTATCAAAACGCGCTATCTCAGAGTACAAAATAAATTTAACTATTTATAAAAAAAAAACACAAAATTGATCTTTATAAAAACTTAGTGGAGAATAACAAATCTCATTCCAAAGATTTATGGAATGTCAGTAATAAAATATTAAGCAATAATAAAGAAAAGAAAGAAATTAAAGAAATATTCTATTTCTCTTCTTCTGTTTTAGCCTTTTTGCATACACTCCTGAACAACGGCCTCCCCATGAGTTTTATCTTTCGTTGGTTTGTTGTGCCAATTGTCTGCTCAGTTTAATTTCATTTGCTTATCATTTGCTTTCATTTTCTTCCAATTCCATCTTCCACTTTTGTCCTGCTTCTCACTTTTTTATTTCGTATATGTTCTCCTAGAGAAACTCCTATGATAGATTTTTTAAAGGCTGTTTCTGTTTTTCTTAAACTATTGGTCTGTAAGTGTCACGGTCTTCATTCCATTGGTCATAGCTGGGAGAATATAACTGTTGAATACTCTTTTATTTAAATTTATTGGTATCTTTTTGGTTTTTAAAACATCATTGAGGCTTCCTACTGCGGCCCAAGTCATTCGGATCCTTCTTCTTTTAGGTTCATCGTGTGACCTGGATATATATATATATATATATATATATATATATATATATATATATATATATATATATCAACAATTTTAATTTTAAAACTTTACAAAAAATATATATTTATATCACACCTTTCAATTTTGTTATCTCAGGTTTTACTCGTGCTTCAATATCTATACTTTACAGCTGATGGGTTTGGTCCAAAGAATAACGGAATACAACAACATAATATGATATGAAAATAATGTAATAAAATAAACTGATTAAAATACCTCCAAAAATAATTAGCATACAATGTTTATCAAACAAAATTCGTTCTACGTACGTGAACCTTCAATAATGCATGGATAATATAATACAATTACAATCTAAAATCTAGCTTATTATTCTACATAAACAAATCAAGTAATATTCAGTGTCCTTCCTAATGCAATTTTGGTATATCGATTGTACCAAGAAAAATTTGTATGAATTATCCAATTCTCTCCACAGCTCCGTGTGGAACAAATTTGATCTTCTTCGACTATCGACAACTTATTCACACGTTACTAATATGATATAATATTATTTGACCCAAAATTCTCAAATTGAATATATTATGAATGTTTCTCCCGTTGAAACGCTTCCTCTGCCTTGAGTTGTCCAATTTCTCGTTCTATGCAAAATTAACTATTAGTTCTCAGCCGCCTCCTATGTAATTGGCAATATTAAACAAGATATTGCAATTTAGTGTCTTCAATGATCTCCTTCGAATGCACGTACCTTTCCAATGATGCCAGCCTCTTTTCCTCTCGCCAAACTTAATCTCTCGTTCCGAAATAAACAGCGATACGTAGAATACAAGTAGGAAAAGTTTATGTAACAATAAAACACTGAAAACTTTGTTTTCAAAACTTCCACAAAATTTATTTTAAATTCTTATCACTACAGCTGTTTCGGCTGATTGCCTTTCTCAAGTGATCTGCTTTTGGCATGGGTTTACACTTTATAGTCTCTAATGAAATAGGTTGAGGAGGGGAGAACTGTTTGTCTCAAACTGGTCATTCAGAATTATATCTGTGTTTTTTAACTTGTTGATTTCCATAGATTCTAACAAAGATAGCTTAAGGCCTTTATTTTGAATGTGTAGAATTTTAAATTCGTCATTAAAAGAATGATTATGATCTAGAAGGTGAAGTGCGTATGTAGAATCTGTTTTTCTATTATTGAAAGCCCTTTTATGTTCTGCTATTCGTTTATTAAAATTTCTACCTGTTTGACCAATGTAAGTTTTTGGACAGTCGCCACATTTAAGTTTGTACACACCACTGTGTAAGTGTTTTTTATGTCCATCAATTATTTAGGAAATTCCATCTCTGTTTCTACCTGTTTGACCAATGTAAGTTTTTGGGCAGTCGCCACATTTAAGTTTGCACACACCACTGTGTAAGTGTTTTTTATGTCCATCAATTATTTAGGAAATTCCATCAATTATTTAGGAAAAGTTTACTTACAAATTTGTACCAGATCAACTACCGTCGGACACGCTTACTTCACCAACTCACAACTTATTCTTTATCACTTACTTCCCTTGGAGACCACATCGAAAATCAAGCCCTTTTATGTTCTGCTATTCGTTTATTAAAATTTCTACCTGTTTGACCAATGTAAGTTTTTGGGCAGTCGCCACATTTAAGTTTGTACACACCACTGTGTAAGTGTTTTTTATGTCCATCAATTATTTAGGAGATTCCATCAATTATTTAGGAAAAGTTTACTTACAAATTTGTACCAGATCAACTACCGTCGGACACGCTTACTTCACCAACTCACAACTTATTCTTTATCACTTACTTCCCTTGGAGACCACATCGAAAATCAACCATTCACTTTAAGAAACTGGAACTAACTACTTCTCTCATCTCATCTATCCATCCATCCAACCTCTGATTATACACACCCATCTCACCACTTTCCATATTCTCGGACAATCAGAAATTTGCATACCACTCCCCACATAAAATCAGAAATACCTACAAACTTTCCTAATTCATATTATTTCTACAAGGACACTTAATTTCTACTGGGTATTTACAGATTCCGAAACACCATTTACTTATTAACTATTTTTATTGTCCTGTTCATGGGCAAACCTGGATTACGGAACACTTTATGGCTTATGAGAAAAACTCATCGTTAACTTCTATTCATTGTACCCGCACTATACACTTCTTATATTTATACAAAAGATTATTTATGACTAAGATTATATATATATATATATATATATATATATATATATATATATATATATATATATATATATATATATATATATATATATATATATATATATATATATATATATATATATATATATATATATATATATATATATATATATATATATATATATATATATATATATATATATATATATATATATATATATATATATATATATATATATATATATATATATATATATATATATATATATATATATATATATATAGTTCAGCTCAACAGGCCTCAAAGGCCCAAGGCTTCAACGGTTTTCTTCCATTTCTTTCTATCTTGTGCTAAGTTTTTCCAATCTTGTACCCGCAGCGACTTCAGATCTTCTTTTGCCGACTCCAGCCATTTTCTTCGGGGGCGGCCTCTTTTTCTTTTTGTACCAGCCTCCGTGTTTATTAATTCATTGGGAACTCTTCCTTCCTTCATTCTTGCTATATGTCCGAGCCATCTTAATCTTTGAATTTTAGCAAGTCTTGTTATTTTTGGTTGCCATATATTTGCATTATTTCTTCATTCGTTCTTCTTCGCCAGATGTTCCCCTCTTTTACACCTCCGTATATCCTTCTAAGAATTTTTCGTTCCCATCTATCTAATTTTACTTCCATATCTTTATTTAGTGTCCAGGTCTCGCTAGCATAGAGTACTGTAGGTCGGATAACTGTTGTATATATTCGTTTTTTTGCTGTTCTGGATATTATATTCGACCTCAGTATCTTAGTCAGGCTCCCAGCACTCTTACTACCTTTGGCCATTCTTTTTATGATTTCTTGGTTCTCTTCGTTCCTATTTGTTAGTGTCACTCCCAAGTAATCGAATTGGCTAACAACTTCAAAGTTATATTCTTTACTTGGGCTTTGTATCTTAAAGAACTGTCCTTGATGATTTTCGTTTCCCCTTATCACCATATATTTTGTTTTTTCTTCGTTTATTTCTAAACCATATTCTCTGGCCATTCTCTCTATTCTATATATGACTAAGATTACCTTTGGTTAATTCCAGGCAGTTCGGCACTACTACATTGATCAAAAACCAATGCATTGGAGGTTGGCGTAGGGGTTAACGTGGGGATTGACGCAGGAGTTGGCGTGAACACTTTTGACAGTTGGATTTTGATTGACGGGTGGAGCAGACGATATTTTCTTTATATGAGGTCTCCAAGTCGAAGGTAACCGTATGCCGTCATCTCTGTTACTGAGACAATTTGGCCTTTTTTCAATTTCTATTGCTTCTCGGACAATTATTGGTTTATAGAAGCGAATGGGGGCTATAGTTCTGGAGTTCTCAAAATAAATTTTGTGGCCTGTATGTTGGTGTTGCTGTATGATGGTAAAAATGGTGTTGCCCTAGAGCTGAAATTAAGTCGGAACTGCAAACAGAAATGGAATGCTCATAAATCCAATTTGGGATTCTACGATTTGTTTGGCCTACATAGGATCGGGGGCAGTCTACACAAGGAATTTCATAAACACTGTGTTGTTCATTTGGAATGTTTTCTTCGATTGGTCGGACAAAAGATAATAGTTTTTGTTGGTGTTAAATATTGTCCTTATTCCTATTGAATCAAGAATTTTGTCGATTTTATCAGTTTTTGTAGGCGGTGTTAGATACGATTGCATATCATTGATTTTATAGATTATACCTAGTCATTTGGTATAATTGTGTACTTACATAACTTTAATTATTTTCTCGGTAAGTTAACAATAAATTTTACTTTAATAAATTAGCAGTTTACATTACAATACGCTATAGGAAATGTGCTGACCCAAATTGACTACCGATATTTTCTGTGTGAACTTTTTTTAAAACATTATTGTGTGGCCATTATTACAATGCTACTGTTTTCTTAAAATAGAATATTTATTTTGGGTTACATTTTTTTATTTCGTTGTAAACTAAACACAAAATAAAAATGCTTGTTTATTTTTGAAAAATTTTGCAATAATATTAAAACAGTAAAAGCTATTATTATAGAAATGTAACGTTGGGCCAACTGATATGGGAATGGCTTAGTATTTATATTTTACCAGATAGTCTAGTTTATCTTCCTGAATAAAGGACAACAGTATTAAAAAAATTATTGTGTTATATTTTTATTTGATATGTTTCTATTTAAAGTATAGAGTAAACATCATTGTAAAAATGTTTTTTTTTGGAAATCATTTCGCGGCGCCTCAGCTCTTTAACACGACGATCCCCCAGTGAGTCACGAGCTACAGTTTGGGAACCACCTCTCTAAATAAAAGGAAATAAAAAAACCTCCTACAAAAAGTTAAACATAATTATCGCACAGATTTTAAATTAGCGAAACTGTATGTAAATCTCTTAGTGTGGTAATCTTTGAGGCACAGCCAACTCGTTTGTTCTGGGACCCAGGTCAAAGTTATCCAATTAATTTTGGATTTAGGAAAAGAAAAGTTCGTTGGCGTTTCCAGCCAAACTTTTGTGTACCATTTAATAGATCGGGTATTTGCTACGTACGTTTCAATCCTTTCCTAACGAAACTGCTTGCTCAGTAATCCTTTTTGGAAATTTTGTAATATCGGCAAAGCACCGGTCTGATAAAAGCCTATGAGTTATTTTCCTGGAGGTATTTTAAATAAATATGTGTTTGGTGGTGAGTTTATTATTAGCATGAATATATCAGCGGAAAACTTTTATGTGAATCGTTTTAGTTGAAATATTTAATTTATAAAAGTGAATTAGACTGCGAAAGTCTATGTATACAGATTAATATATTATGATATCTAAAATAATTGATAAATACATCGACAATATGTACCGAGGGTGTATCCTGATTTTTTTTTATTTAAATTCATATTAACAATCTACTTATAGACAGTACATTGAGTACCTAGTAAATGTGATAACAATAATGACTTGATTTGAAGACAGTCTAGCGAGGGTCCCTCATTTTCACCTTTTGTAACCAGCTCTTCTGGCCAAGACCTCTTTAATCTGTATTCCTCCATTAATGGCTGATATAATTCACTGATAATTTGGCTGTGATGCGTTGAATTATGAATTTTGGCCTTGTTGACGTGGACTCTGAGATAGCGCG